>NW_023265587.1:585101-587716 GCF_013103735.1 Etheostoma cragini
GTGGTCTATCTGTAAAGTGTCTTGAGATAACTCTTGTTATGAATTGATACTATAAATAAAATTGAATTGAATTGAAAACTTAAATGTTGGAAAAAACGATAATATTGTTAAAAAAAGCAGTTACGTTTTTAAAAACATAACTGTTTTTTTAACAACATTATCGCTTTTTCCAACATTTATGTTGTTATGTCATGCAGTCCTTGGGTCAAATTGACCCGTTTTCAGTACATTTTTTATTTTTATTAGTCACAAAAAAATGGTCCGTCAAAATAAGACGTTAAAAATATCAAAAACATTGAGAAAAAACACCAAAAACCTAAGAAAAAAGGCACCCGCAACATTGAAAAAGTTACATAAATGTTGGAAAAAGCAATGATATTGTTAAAAATAAAAGTGACCATGGTTGACGGGAAGACCACGCAAGGGTTAAAGGGGACAATATATACAATATAGGGGATTAATATTTGGGCTGGTGCTGCTTATTGGCTGTTATTATTTGTCATCTGTCACTATAACTGGTTATTTATTCCTTAAACTCACAGGAAGTTGTTGTGCTCCTAAGCTTAATTTCCATAAATTAAATTAATTAATTATTAATTATTTTTAGCAATTCTAGTTGGTCAATCAGTTGCTGAAATATAAATTAAAGTCTTAAAGTCTCCCTGCTGGTCCAACACTTTGGTTTACACCTTCAGAACAAATTATTCCCATCAGCCCCGGCTAGTTTTATGCAAATTAGTTAACGTTAACACACAAGACTACATGCATGCTCACGTAGTTGACGAAAAAGTTGTTAAAAAACAAGCAGGAGCAAATAGCCACAGAATTAGCTTCTTTTAATAGCTTTGAGGCCATTTTCTAACAGGTTTTCTTATTATTTGTGGCAGAAAAATTAGCTTTTTTACTTCTTCATATTTTCAAAATGTCCATTATTATTGAAAACTTAATTCCAGCGTTCTTCCTCATGCTAACATACTTCTTCAAGACACATATCTGCAGGTACGTCATGCAATGCTTAGTCACTATCAATATTTTTTTACATACATTACATACTCTATGAGGAGTGAAAAACAGCTGCTTTTCATACATTCATTGCACTTTTGGACAAGACTATTTTTAATCATCATATTTTTTCTACAAACTGTCACCAAGTAACATTTTTTTTTGTCACTTTACCTACTTTCTGAGTAAGAAAAGTAGAAATTATGTATTATTTTGACCATAACTTGAGACCACAGACTTGTATGTCAATGTTTAGCCAGGATACTGTTTAAAAACCATTAAAGAAAAATGCATATGCTATAAAATTGAATAAAAACACTCAAAATTCAATGACAGTAATAATTAAGTAAATCATTTTACCTGCAAACAATGTTGTATGGGTTCCCCGAGGGATCCCAAATCCAGGTGTGGAAAAACTGCATCGTTCCCGAGAAGACTCCCAGCTGGACTAGCTCAAAAGGCTCTGAATACAGGTTTTAGGGGGTTACCATCAGTAAGGCACTACGCTGTCATGGCTTAAAATCCTGCAGCCGACGCAAGGTCGCCCAGGTCCAAAGACCGTCTGGAATGGGATAAGGTCTTGTGGTCTGATGACATAAATACATACATGGTCCCACGCGTGGTGGATGGGGCCATGTATCGCGAGATCTTGGCCCAAAACCTCCTTCCCTCAGTATGAGCATTGAAGATTGAAGGTCCTGGAGCGGCCTAGCCAGTCTCCAGACCAGCACCCAAAACCTGAAGGACCAGGAGAAGGTCTGTATGGAGGAGGGGGGCCAAAATCCCTGCTGCAGTGTGTGCAGACCTGGTCCAGAACTACAGGAAACATATGATCTCTGGAATTGCACAGAAAGGTTGCTGAACCAAATATGAAGATCTGCTTTTCTGATGTATTAAATACTTACGTCATCATACAATGTGATTTTTAGACCTGTGCATGGAAGTAGGAAAACCTGCAAAATCTGCAGTGGATCAAGTACTTGTCCTCCCACTGAAGACTGTTAAAACCAGCCCTCACTCGGACTACCTGCAGGTTTTCAGACCATGAGATTTTTAAACCCATACAAACTAAACGTAGTGGAAAAAGTGAGACATCAATGTACTTAAAATAATAAAAATACAGAAGTTTGAAAGAATCAATTTTAAGTTAAACAGCTGTTAAAGTATCAGCTGATCCCTGATAGAGGACCCTTGAAGTCCTGTACTACACCAGACAAAATAACACGGCATTCCTTAGTCCTAACCGGGGCTAACCGTGACACACACACACACACGAGAAGAACTACTTCAACCTCGGGGACATGAGGTTGCAGTAGTTGAAGAACGAGACACGTCCAAGGGACAGACAGAATGTCTTTAAAAATGTCCATTTCCAAGGGTCTCCTTTCGAAAAACTGGTTTTATTTACACAATGAAATGGTTTAAGGTGTTAATATAATTGTTCTGAATAACATCCAAAGCAAACAATACAGCTAACAAAAAGATCCCTCCATCCATCTTCTTCCGCTTATCCGGTATCAGGTCTCGGGAGGCATCAGGTCCAGCAGGGGACCCCAAACTTCCCTTTCCCGAGCCACATCAACCAGCTCCGACTGGGGGATCCCGAGGCGTTC
>NW_023265587.1:587816-589463 GCF_013103735.1 Etheostoma cragini
TTAGTAGATGCTCATGATTATAAAAGTGTTAATCTAACTCAGATAGTATGCATCTGTTCTTATACTTTGTTTTTATTGTCTCATAATCAGGCGCTGCAGCAGATTTCAAATCAAGAGTGCAGGTTATTATGTCATATCAGAGACCATTTATTGGAGATATGGGACCATTTACGTCTTTTATCTAGTCACTTACGTCAGATATTCCTTCACATTGTCCAGGTGGAGTTTCTCATGGTCCTCAGTCAAGCGGTCCCCAGAGTACGCAGGTCTGGCCGAGGCCCCATCCTGGATCCCAGTGTGGGAAAGGTTCTGGAGAGGTTCCTTAAAGAACCTTTGGCCGTTGCTTTCCTGTGCGGTATTGTTATCTTATCTGTAATCTGAGCTCGATATCATCACTATGTCCCTTTTGTCTTGGCTCTGTTCAGTCATTAACGCAGATTTAGGACTCTTTGTCTTGATGTGTCATTGTCTTTGAATTAGAAGTTGAGAATGATCTTAGTGTGCAAATCCAAATGCATTGACTGAGCTTCACTTTTCACACAATGAGACATAGAAACATGTCCCTGTTAAGAAAAGAAGAAGCAGTAGCCGTTTTCTCATGTGAACTCGGGACAATGTCCGACGAATCAGGTGCAGACGTAAACATGACAGAGGATATACAGTAGGTCCACAAGTTCCTGAATCTCCTTATCAATGAAGGAAAAGAAGACATGTTTCTGTTAAAAAAAGGAAGAAGCAGTAGTCGTTTTCTCATAAGAACTCGGGGCAATGTCCGACAAATCAGGTACAGACGTCCAAGTAACAGAGGATTTACAGTAGGTCCACAAGTTCCTGAATCTCACTGTCGTTGTCTTTTAGTGTAAATCAGCCACTGTCTTCTGACAATAACAATGGGTTAAATGAAGGAAAAGAAGACATTATTCTGTTAAAAAAAGGAAGAAGCAGTAGTTGATTTCTCATACAAACTCGGGGCAATGTCCAACG
Organism: Etheostoma cragini; assembly: GCF_013103735.1. NCBI lineage: Eukaryota > Metazoa > Chordata > Actinopteri > Perciformes > Percidae > Etheostoma > Etheostoma cragini. The sequence goes on from NW_023265587.1 coordinate 588,801, forward strand.
AATCAGGTCAGACGTCAACATAACAGAGGATTTACAGTAGGCCCACAAGTTCCTGAATCTCATTGTTGTTGTCTTCTTTGTGTAAATCCGCCATCTTTGTTTTCTCCGAGCTGCTCCGTCCACACATGGGCTTGATCGGACATTACAGTGACTTTGCATTGGAGCCGGCAGGGTAATGTCTGGCTCCTTGGGGTAATGTCCGGAATCAGTGCGCCTGATTCTGCACTATCAATATTTCTTCCGATCATTTAACTGTTGTGCGTGGATGGGGGTGACATGGGGAAATGGTTCAATATGAGCTCCAATCAAAGAATATCAATGGCGGATTATACACCATTTGTTCAGCATGGCGACATTTTTCAAAGATGAATCTGGTGCCCACTATAATACGTGGATTTGACACGTGGTGACGTCCCTATTCAAAGGCATGTCAATATTACAGAAGGACCCACAGTAGATGGAAATCTTCATCCTGATCGAGTGGAATATATAGATCAGTAAACACAACTTTTACTACTATGTGACTACAGAGCTTATGTTCTGATGGTCTCAGGTCGTCCCTTGTTCTCAGGTGTGAGCTTGTGCTCTGATGGTCTCAGGGTGTCCCCTGCTCTCAGGTGTGAGCTTATGTTCTGATGGTCTCAGGGTGTCCCCTGCTCTCAG
>NW_023265587.1:589528-613402 GCF_013103735.1 Etheostoma cragini
TCTGATGGTCTCAGGGTGTCCCCTGCTCTCAGGTGTGAGCTTATGTTCTGATGGTCTCAGGGTGTCCCCTGCTCTCAGATCTGGGCCTTTTGTTTCTCACGGTGCATCAAAACAAACAAGTACTACCATTTGTACTACTACTACTATCACAGTGCAGTTGTAGCCCCTATATGGTTTACTTTAGGGTTCCTCTATGGTCCTATATTCTAAAATGTGACATGTCTTTTTGTATCATAAAGCAGGTCTTAGTGCTATATAAAGACATAAATGTGAAAGTATGAAGCTGATTGCTGATTTCCCTGGGTTTGAATATTGTTGGAAACATTTGGGATAATGTAAGGACACAACCATAACATATATTAAATGTAGGTATAGTCATTTTTAGACATTTGAATGCAGAAATATCACATATTATGTCTTTAATTAACAAAGAAGGTTCCACACAGCAAGCCTTTGGACAGTCTGAAGCTACCACTTATTAAAAAATACACAGAAACATTGAACGTCGTTATTTTGAGTGGTAAAATGATTATTTTAATATTCCAACCACTGCACATTCAGTCTTTTTCACATTGCTTTGGTCCCAAAACAGACATTATTTTAACAACAATGTCAATTATTATTCTCACGTCATCTCAAAATATAACAATACAACATGTAAAATATATTGCACCTATATTTTCTACAAATTCACTATATACAATATAAAAAAAGCAATAGCATGAAATTAGTTCTGTTACATTACAGTAACCACAGTGTGTGTAAACTTAGATTGTCAAACGTGTGTATTATTCACTACCTCGGTGTATTGGACAGCGTGATCTTTGGTCTGTTTCTGCGTTTTCTCCCAGAAATCCTCATCTTCTCATTCAGAGGCTAGAACCTGGTTTCTGGAGCCTGGGGTTGAAGAAGGAGAAATCATCATCATCATCACATTTGATAATGATGATTGTAAATTACACACAGGCCTGAACTACACACACATGCTCAGTACCTGGATGCACTAATGGAGAGAGGTCGGGGCGTGTGTGTGTGGGTATGGGTGTGTGTGTGTGTGTGTGTGTGTGGGGGGGGGGGGGGGCTGTCCATAGAATGGCAGTTGGGGGTTTGGTGCCTTGCTCAAGAGCACCTTGGCAGGACTTAAACCAGCGACCCTCCGGTTCCCAACCCAACTCCCTACGGGCTGAGAATGGGGGACTTGAACATCAACATAACAGAGGATTTACAGTAGGTCCACAAGTTCCTGAATCTCACTGTCGTTGTCTTCTGACAATGACAATGGGTTAAATGACAATGGGTTAAATGAAGGAAAAGAAGACATGTTTCTGTTAAAAAAAGGAAGAAGCAGTAGTCGTTTTCTCATGCAAACTCGGGGCAATGTCCGACAAATCAGGTGCAGACGTCAACGTAACAGAGGATTTACAGTAGGTCCACAAGTTCCTGAATCTCACTGTCGTTGTCTTCTTTGTGTAAATCCGCCATCTTTGTTTTCTCCGAGCTGCTCCGTCCACACATGGGCTTGATCGGACATTACAGTGACTTTTGCATTGGAGCCGGCAGGGTAATGTCTGGCTCCTCGGGGTAATGTCCGGAATCAGCGCGCCTGATTCTGCACTATCAGTATTTCTTCAGATCATTTAACTGTTGTGCGTGGTGACATGGGGAAATGGTTCAATATGAGCTCCAATCAAAGAATATCAATGGCGGATGCAACTAGTAACGCAACTGAATTTAATCGAAATTTCGCAGTAATAAACCAATAGATGAGATGAAACAAAAAGCATGAAGTACAGGACATGGTGATAAGAAATAATAACAAAAATGGATACGTACGTTTCTATCTCTGCTCCTCAGACTGCCTTCAGGGTGGTGAACTGTGACCGTGGTTATAATCTGCAGAACAAGGAATTTGACATGAGTTCACTATTCCTACTACTGTGTTATGCATTGGGTTTTTTAACCAAACCACAACGTGTCTTCACCCTGTCATAGTCATATCTCTTCTCTTTGGACTCGGGGTGCTTGTCGAGGATGTGCAGCACGGCGTCGTGCAGCGTGAGGAAGAACATGGACGACTGGACTTCGTCATCGAAGAAGCAGCAGTCGTGCAGTTTCTTCAGGATGTAAGCTGCAGGAGATGAGAAGACGTCAGTCAGAGAGGTCTAATTGGAATTAATGACAAGTATCGGTCGTGCATAGGGTGCAATTTATGGGATTTATGGGATTTATGGGATTTATGGGATTTATGGGATTTCCTCTCTGGTCTACACATTACAAATTAATTCCCCCCCCCATCAAAGTGTTGAATGCTACGTCACCAACAGACCACTCTGTACCTGAAAAGTATTTCAAATGAAGTAAATCGCTGTAACGTGGACAGTCTATAGTGCCATTGAACTTTAAATTTGAAAAATATTGTCACTGTCAGATGATGGTGCTTTCAGGGTTCGGGGTAGTGGCGTTTAGCCAGTAAAAGGGAGCGTCATGCGGCGATGACAGTTAGGTTTAGGCATCAAAATGTCCTCTTAAGTTCAGTTAAAAGATGGTGGTTAAAACACTCCGAGGAAGTGCTTCCTGTTTATTTAAATTACTTTAAATGATCCAGTTTTATACTTACGATCACAAGCCACGATGTAGACCTCAACTTCAACCCGGATCAGCTCTTTCAGCGCCTGGAGAAAAGGTCAAGGTCAAGGTCAAGGTCAAAGTACATTTACAAACACTCACTACCGCCCCAAAGTGCTGTACAATTATTGATAACAACATAATAAAAGTTCATAACAAATATCCGGAAAACCCATCTAAAACAGAATATGCCAGAAACAACAAAAATACAACAGATAAAAGCTTTGCTCAAATCAATACAACAACAAAATGTCACAGCTTGGCTTGTGTTAAAAGCCAGTGTAAAAAGATGAGTTTTTAAAAGTGATTTAAAACTCTGACTAGAGGAAGCTGCTCTAATGTTCAGAGGGAGAGAGTTCCAGAGCTTAGGACCTGCCACCGAGAAAGCTCTGTCCCCTCTGGGTCCCAGTCTGGTTCTGGGACAGTCTAAAAGCAACTGGTCCTGGACCTGAGTGCTCTGACTGGAGCGTGCAAAACCAGCATATCAGATAAATATGATGGTGCCAGCCCATTCAGAGATTTAAAAACAAACAATAAGATCTTAAAATGGATTCTAAAAACAACAGGCAGCCAGTGGAGAGACGACAGTACAGAAAAGATAAAGATGATTTTTTTTTTAACGGATATAAACATATAGGATATATAAAAGAGCTGCCTCCAACTCACCGTTTTAAGTCCCTTCAGAGCAGAGATGTCTAGAAAAGAGACAGCAGCGAAGTCCAGGACCAGGCTGTGGAGGTCCACTCTGGGAACCACGATGTTGGCGGGAAGCTCGGCGCTCCAGTCGATCCGGACCGGAAGGTCCTTGAAGTCGGTGGGCAGGTCCAGGTCCTCCATGTTGCTCTCATCCTCCGACTCCTTGATGGGTCCACATGAGGTGTTCAGGAAGCCTTTCTGTAACGGTAAAATACTTGTCTATGTTTTTGAATAATTTAAGCAACACATGCACTCTTGCCTAACGTTTCTCAACACAGCGTGAAAGGTGGGAATCATTAAATCAAATGTGAATGGAGGCACACAATCACCGTTTTTCTTTGCTGATTTTGGGGAGTTTGGGTCAAATTTGGTCTACATTTGGATGGAAACTTGATGGAAACTGATGGGAAGCTGGTGAGGGATTCTGAAGGACCCTAAGGACTTTCTTAAGCCATTTTGAGCTCTCCGCGTAGATGTCTAAGCTGCACTCAGGGGACGCAAACATCCACGCTGAGAAGAACGTGACGGGTTTAGGAAACGTGACATGCGGGTTGGGTTTGGGAAAAGAACAACGGGGCTGGCTTTGGTTAAAAAAAAGCTGATTTTCACCCTTTCATCCTACTCGCTACGGCGTAAATTCACACGCAATTGCAAGGTAATGTAAGCATGCAATGCAAGTAAGAAGTCAGATCATGTTCTACCCACAAACAAACCCTCCAGGGTTTGATTGAAACTGAGACCAGATCTCGGTGCGCTTGTTTGGTCCACTTTTGGTGCCCATCCGAGTGCATTGGCCTAACCCTAACCCCTAACCCCTAACCCTAACCCCTAACCCCTTAACCTTAACCCTAACCCCTAACCCTAACCCCTAACCCCTAACTCTAACCTATAACCCTAACCCTAACCCCAACACCTAACCCCTTACCCTTAACCCTAACCGCACCAAGGTGGAAAATGAACTCTAGGGCGTTTCAGTCGAGCTCAATGAGGGCGGTGTGAAAGCCTCCTTGGTGGATTTCCTTTTATAGGGTCCTGGCTCAGCTGCTATATTAACCCCTAACCCTAACCCTAACCCTAACCCCTAACCCTAACCCTAACCCCTAACCCTACAGGGCGGTGTGAAAGCCTCCTTGGAGGATTTCCTTTTACAGGGTCCTGGCTCAGCAGCTATATTCCAGAAGATAGAATTCCAGCCTGTTTTAAATGTTGAGTGGCAAGTAAACCAAAGAAAACAAACCCTCAGGACATCTCAGACCTGCTCGTATCATGTTCACACATACTTGCATCTAAGATAAGTGGAGGTGAACCTTGTACCGTCTGTTGAGCAAAATGCTATCACACTCCAAATATTATTTTATTATGACCTGAATAGATTTCAGACCAAAACAGGAAGAGACAACAATGACAGGGTTCAAATAAAAGGGACGGAGACTTACGGGATTTTAAAAGCATTGTTGTCGTGAAAGTCTTTACTTACTGACGTCCATTGAAGGTCTCCCTTCTTTAGAAGTTTCCGGATCATTCTCAGGGCTTTATTTCTTTTTCTCAACACTCTCAGGGGATTAAATCCAACCTAAGGAACACATGAGAGTGAATGAGATCCTACGTTACAACCTAAAAGAAGCTAAATGGAGCGTTTTCTAAATGAAAGCTTATTTTTGTTGCACTCACAGCTTCCACCAGCTTGCTCCTGAAGAACTCGATGTTGGCAAAGAAGATGGGTGATGGTATCCTGAAGATCTTCACTCCCTCTGGCTCATAAATCTGGAGAAAATCATTAACTTTACACCCTAGTTATAGCCCAAATCAAAGCATAACAAGGCTGTTGAATGGAAAATGCAAAGATAACAGAAGTGATTCTTATCTCCGTTCTGGTTTCCATGAGAACTATGAGAGACATTAAACTGTCAGCACAGGTGTTTTTAAGGCATCCCTCCTCCTGCTCATTCTGAATGAGTGCAATAATAAAATCAACCAAATGGGAGATTCTCGGGACCCTGGTGCTCCCTTGGTCTTAGGTTTGGAACCACTGGCCAAGACTACAATAAACACTGTGTGGAGGAGGAGAAGACTGATGCCACTCTCTTATTTGTCCGTTAAATATGTAGCTGAAGCCTGTAAATTAGTGGGGAAAACCTCCTAAACATCACTAATTAACACATCATGCATCTCTTGTTTTTGAACCAGATTGAAAGAGAGTCTAAAAATGATAATTAGCAGTTAAACGGGAAGGGGGGGGGGGGCACGTGACAATTAGGAATGAAACAAACACTGCTAGGTGGATTTCTTTAACCTTTGGACAGAGTTATACTACATTTTTCTTTCTGTTTTCTAGCCTTTATGCTAAGCTAAGGGGCTAAGGGTGTGGCCCAGGACTCCAGGAAGTGCGCTCAGCCTTGCAGCCAAATTTGTCCAGTGGCCACTTAGGAATTTTTAGTCCATGGACATTTTATATTTGAAAAAAGTGATTATAAAACCTGTTTGTCACCCCAATGTAAAGTCTCTGGAGAAACAATACTGCACATATTCAACAGACATATCACAGAATCAAGCTTTTTTGGCGCATGGGTCTGATATCCAGTTATTATGCATCCATGATGTGGCTTCACATTTAGTGGACAGGTATTAAAGTGGTATTTGTCTTCTTATCTAACTCTATTCCTTTAACAGTAGTCACAAACACACACACACACACAAACACACACACATTGGTTTATTTACATATTTATCATGCTATTTAAGCAGTTGCACATTTATGTGTTCCTAACTAGTATATATTCAAATACTTGTTCTTGTATTTTATTCCTATAATTGCATGTATATTGTATGTATGTGTATTGTATCACAGTATTTCATTTATATTTATAATCTGTGCTGTGTGACTGATTTTGCCGCAACACTGTAATTTCCCATTTTATTGGCATCATTAATATCTATCTATCTATCTATCTATCTTTCTAAACACTTACGTCAGTATAGTCCTTCCTGTCTTTGTAGATATCCGTTCCTTTGATGTTGGCCAGCACACTGCAGCGAGGGCTGAAAAAAAGGAAAGGATATAAAAACTTCAAACCTTTTTAAATCGGAGATAAAATAGATATGAGGGGTTGGTTTTTTGTGTGAGGAACAAGTAAAGATGCCTACAACTGAGCCCTGAGGACCACACTGACCAGCTCCACCCCGAGGCCTGCAGCCAATCCAAGATCCAATCCCAACAAGATGGCTGCAGCACAGGTACCCAACCACACCACCTGGGCGTGGATGATGGGAAGAAACACAAAAAGGGGAAATATGGCTTTTTTAGCAAAAAATGGCAATGATAAACCTTACAGTGCAGAGAGATGTGAGAACTTACACAGTCTGGTTTGTCTCTCCTCCACAGGTACGGGATGTCTCTGAACTGCATCAGCATGCCCTTCAGGTTGACGATGACCACAGCACCCAGCACGGACTTGTAAAATAACAGGTCAAAGGTCAGACTTCAGCCAGTCAAGACTCCAAAGACTTCCCTTGCTTGTTGGTGGATTTAGGGAGACGTTAGGTTTACCTTCGGGAGCGGCTCCAGGAGGAATCCAATGGCCAATGTGACGATCATCACTATGATGGCTGACAGTAAACCAGCTATCTGAAACAGGACAGAACAGGTGTGTTAAACCCCAGAGACGACAGGCTCCTGTTGGACCACATGGCTTAAAGAGACTAATCTGAAGTTAAAGTGTATGACAACTGTAAACCACAGCAGAAAAATGCAGTCCACAACCAAGCTCAACAGAGAAAACCTGTTCATTTCCTCAATAAGGATTTGCCCCTGTAGAAGCCAAAAGTCTAGTTAAGAAAACCACGTTTTATTCACAAGGTCATGGAGAAGTACTGCGTTACCCACAATCCTAAGCGTAACTGCAATGTCTCTGACTGGTTGAGTTTTTCTTAGAATTCTTTATATAAGCATGTAATTTCCCATTTTATTGGGATCAATATCTATCTATCTATCTATTTATCTATCTGACAGTCACTGTTGAGCTCCATTTCACAGTACTAAGAGCCGCAATGCATTTTGGGGCTGTTGAGTACGTCCAATAACGCTCACATCTCACACTGAAACATTCTGCTAATTTAGTCTACATCCAGGCATTTCTTATGTACACAAAATCTACATGAAGCACAATAATATGTGTGAAATAGAATGTAAATGTACTTAGTTACGTGGCTAGAACTCACTGGACTTTGTCTCAGATTTGAAACAAACTTGCCTGGGGTTAGGATTAAGGCAAAAAGGACACAAGGATTTGAGGATGTAATGGTTTACCTGAGTCTTGCCACCTGTGCTCTCTTGCACTGCACTCCTAGAAAGAGCTGTACTCGCAGCGAAAGACTTGAAGGAAGCGCCGAAGATGTTGCTGACTCCAAAAGCTACCAGCTCCTACAGAAAACCCATGAAATGTTGTTTAAACCCGGATTAGATCTGAAGCTTCTTTCTTTAATGTTGTACATTTTAGCATCAGTACGTACCTGGTTGCCATCTATGGTGTAATCGTGTTTTACGGAATAGACCTTCGCCACGGAGAAGGCAACAGCGAAACCTACAATGGCCATGGGAAACGCTTCCACCGCTGTCTCCTGGAAGATGTGCAGATTTGGTGCTATCGGAGACTCGTACCTGAGAACAGATAGTCTGTCGTGTTGAAATGTTTCCCTAATATTTAACATTGATACCATTTAAATTCAGTCTCAGATGATATTTGTCATTGTGGTTGTGGGTCATCAAGTTCATGGTTAACAAAAAGTGAGAACACTATCTAAACATGTTACACCAATACTCAGTGGTGCAAAAAGTTAGTATGCGCTATGTGCACCATGGGGGCGCTAAAGTGACAGTAGATTTTAAAATTGTATATATTATATTAATATTATATAACATTTTAGAGGACTAACAGGCTTGAGAATAGTCATGTTAGCAGGCTAGATAGCGGTTGCTAACACTCGGAATGTAGCCGGCAGATGGGGATTTACGGCTAGCTTAGAATATGCTAGAACTAAGGTTGGTGGGGTGATAAACTGGAAAATATAAAGTAGCATGTACAATAAATGACAAGAATCTGGAAAACATAACTACTGCAATAACTCTTGTTTATAAAATCCTGCATAGATTTGCTACTATTCATGTTAACAGACTGTTCTCAGACTAGCTATTGTTTGCTAACACTAGCAGCTAAAGTGGGGTTTAGGGCTAGCTTAATGCTAACTAACGTTGCCCATAGCTACATTTAGATTTTGGTTAGTGGGTGCAAGGTATTACAAAGCACATAACCAACCCTGTCTCCTAAAAAAGTATGTTCCCACACAACTTAACTCTAAATTCATGATTTTTTCCCCGGACTAGGTTTGTTTTAACAAGTCCGTGTGCTAGCGTACCAGGCGCACTTTGTGAAATTTGTCGCAGTTTTTTAAACCGGGTTAGCGTGAATTGAAACAAATCTACTTTTTTTTTTTTTTATCCCCATTAAACGTGCGGATAAAGATGGATAAAGAAAAGGGTCTTTCGAACAGCAAGGTTAGTTTCAAAGTCCTCAGAGAGGGTTCTCTCTACAAGACTAAAGTTATTTGCACGTACTCTGTCAATCTGAATAAAGTTAGCAACAACAAGTACATCCAGTAAGCTTGAAAAATATCCATGTTAAAGAACATTTAGAAGAGATTAAAAAATGTGCGATTCATTTCAGATCAATCAAGACGAAATATGTTAATGGAGTGACATCCCTAGTTAAGTTAAGTAATAAGTAAAGTATGTTACATAGGTTAAAACAACTTGATCTCTGGGTTCACACGGGACACACACAGCAGTCTTCTGGGTAAATGTCCCATGTCCCTCCTCCGTACGCAGACCAATCGTAATTGAGAATGCAGTTTAGTTGTATGCAAACGCTATTTTTGAGAGACAGGGGTGACATACTGTACACACACAAATTCTATTTTTTAGCTTTTATAATGCAAAATGTCGTACCCTTTTGGAATATGACCAACAACATCAATGCCATATCTTGTCTTGAAGTCAAACGCGTATGAAACTCCACACGCGATGATGGTCTGGGGGAGAAATGACAAAAAGTTGTTAGACCTGACTCCTAGGATTAGCTTCAAAAGGAGAGATATGCACTATCTTCTGGTTTACGTTGTGTAAAACGATCCTTTGAACTGACACGAGTGCTTTCTCATAAGTGTCAATAAATGATCTCAGGAAGCCCATAAATCATGGTTGCAGATGGCACTCCGGACCATCACAGTCATAAAACGTCACACCCCAAATTGTTTCATCATTATTACTGTTTGTACAACTTACAAGTCTATGGAAATCCATGTATGTTTAAGGGTCATGTTGGGCAACGTTGCTTACCATGATAACCTCGATGGGGATGGGCACCGGCAGCTTGGATTTAAATCTGTCGTTCAGCTCCTTCACAATGAACACCACCACCATGATCACCAAGGAGATCACCACGTCACACACGTTGGTGGAGGTGATCTTGTTAAAAATGATCTCCAGGGTCTGAAAAAGTCAACAAAAAGTCAGGTAAAATGGACGAATGACCAGGGGCGGGGCAACGACTGGGGTTTTTGGGGCTCCAGCTCCCAATATTTTCTCAAAAGCCCCCAATCTTTTAAGTTTTTACCACTGGGGAAATATCGCTTGTTCATTTAGTAAACTCAACATTGGTTTCAAGATTAGGAATTCCTATTCCGTCAACATTCGTTAACTTAAAAGTTTAAACATCAGACAATTGCAGCCTGTTTTTTTGGTGGCAGGTGGGACTGAGTGAATGAGTCATCCTCAACATTTATGATGTTTTGGTTTCAGAATGATGAAGAATGAATATTTGATCGGATATTCTCTGAGATTAAAGTGGTAAATTTAGAATTGATAATAATTAGAATAAAATATTTTCCAGTGTGCTTGATTGGACCCTTTGGTGGGCCGTTCTGGCCCACGGATCGTATTCTTGTTGGAGACCCCTGCACTACAGGGTCACTTTTCGCATGGACTTGGCATTTTCATGTTAAATGGCTTGAAAATCAGTGCATATAGCTGCATGACCCAGGCACTTCCTAATTCTGGGTTGAGCCCCTAATCTTTACAACTTCCGACCTTGAGAATGAGTAAGAAAGTTGTTCTGTACTTACATAAATGAGAGAGAGTGGCCCGCTGAGGCCTGGAACGGTCAACCCCAACACAAACTTGAGCTGTGACACCAGGATGTGGACAGCAGCGGCTGTGGTGAAGCCGGACACCAGGGTGTCGGACAGGTACATGACAACAAAGCCCACCTGCAGGACACCCATCGCCAGCTGGAAGAGACAGAGAGGTCATGATGTTGGGATGGTAGTATATAAAAGCCACGGTAGTCTTGCATTGCCAGACCTGTCTCCACAGCGCTGTAGAGTAAGGTCTGGCTACACCACATAAGCATTCTGGGATGGTTGGACCAAGTACACACTGAGATGCACCGGGAAGATCTAGTGAGGTTTAACTATGCATCAGCTGATTTAGATATCTCACGTTATTGTATTGGTTTTTTTTTTACGGGGGTGCAAATGTTCCCCCAGAACAAGTTCCTTCCTGAGACTACTTTGCAGAGCCACCGTCGCTGTGTCGATTGTGATTGGTTTTAAGAAATGCAAACAACCCCAAGGTTTTTTCTCCTGGTCTGTCAATGCGAGACTATCAAAGGGATAGCCGGAGTTGTTGTGGTGAGTGTGTTTCACCTGAATGATCCCGGTAAGGAAGGTCAGAGAAGAAGCCACCAGCACCCTCTGCTCGTCTCGGGTCAGGCCCTCCAGCCCTGTGATGTTGAGGGCCGGACCCTCGTCTGGGACTATCCTGGTGACCACCGAGCCGATCATCAGACACAACACTGGGAATGGACCTGGAGAAAGAGAGATTGGCTAGCAGATTAGCTGAGTTGGAGCCTTTGTGGAGCAGCTAGGGATGCACTCGTTGTATCCCTTACCCACTGAGATGTGTCTGGAGGTGCCCAGGAAGAAGTAAATGACAACAGGAAAGAAGGCAGAGAAGAGTCCGTACCAGGGTGGCAACGAGGCCAGCAGGCAGTAGGCCAGACCTGAAACCCCAAAAACAGATGATGACTTCACTTCTCTGGTAGTTGCTGTTAGCTATTGTACTACTAGTGATTTTTCTAATAAATCAAGTCATTGATCGCCATGAGTAATGGAGGAACTCGTCTAAAGGAATGTTCAAACACAGGATTTTTGTTCCTACCGATACCAGTCCTGTGTGATCACAGATGCATTTGTCTCCTTGCTTTGGTCAGGTCATGCAGTGGGAACGAGGCTACTGATAACGTAACGGGCCAGTCCCAGTGTGTTTTCCGCGTGACAGGGTTAATGAATAATTCATGTGGTTTCCCCCTTTTCTCCCACTCTGGGATGGCCCATGACGTGACAGGCCTTGTTACTGTTGGCTCTGCTGTTGTTGGTCTATGGAGGGCTGCACACAGACTTCTGGGTCACATGATGCCTCCGGCAGCCATTTTGCCAATAACAGAATAAGTTAACCTTTTAGACATTATGTTAAGCTGCGTTCCAGGCAACCCGTAACTCGTGTTTTCCCAACTTTCTACCTGTGAAAGTTCCCTGAAACGGCAATCAGACCCATAACTCAATACTCATGAACTCGCACCAGTCACAGTTTTTGACGTCACACAGACACACAAACGACAACCGCGACCCTGGTTGATGCTGTACGGACGCTGGAGAGAGAAATAGAAATAAATAGACATAAATAGGCGACGTAAAGTAATTTCACACATTGTAACATAACAACACACATACCATTGCGTACCTCTGCAGGTTGCGTTTATTAAATGAAGCCCAAAGTATGTTGCCGACTCGAAATCGCTAGCTCATTTGTTAGCTCATTTGTTAGCCGCTAGCTAGCGCTAGCTAGAAGGGTTTGCGGTGTGACTCGTGACTTGAAGTCGTAACTTACGGGCTAAAAACGGTGTCTGGAACGCAGCATTAGTGCCATTGTGGTTGTGTTGGCGTCATATCAACCCGTTCTCACTCCCAACTCGTAAAATACTCAGCATCGTTACTACTATTTATTTTGAGCTCTTGATTTCCTCTTTAGACTTTTAATTTTAATTATGAATACAACTGTCCTCCATAATAAGTGAGGTGTTTGTCACTGTTATTTTCTCAATGATGATGTTTTCCAGTGACATGGGCAGCTGACATGCATCTATTATCCATCTATTTGGTTTAAAGAAGACATGAAATCTTGACTTTCCACTAGGATACTATTAAAGGTAAAGGTTCACCTTGCAGGACAGCCACCAGTCCCGTGCTGACCCCGGACACGATGTCACTGAGCAGCCACTCTTTGATCCGGTAGATCTTCATCCAGCCGATGACCGGCAGGAGAGAGAGAGCTGCGTTCTTGGCTCGTTTGGCGTCACATCTGCAACAGCCCAGACAGAAAGTCAATGGTAAATGTCTCTGAAGCTTCAGGTTAGGGCTGGGCCGTAATTCAACATCATAATATATCGTCTTTCAATGGAATCGTATCGTGATGAAATCCTACATCGAGATATCGTGATATACAATTACATTGTCTAAGTTGATCATAACAAGCACATGCAGTACTATCTCAATTTTCTCCAAAAATCTGTTTTGTTTTGAGGGTTCATTTGAAGAATTGCGGATTGGTTTTGACATCACACTTTTTTTGTGCATACATGTAAACATAGTACTGAGAATGGAAAAGAAATAGTCATTTTTTCTCCATGATTTCACTTGGTGAGACATTACTGATGCTTATGGTTCTAAAATCTCGATGTAAGAAAGTCTTGTAAGATGTATTTTCAACCCTTACAACATGGCTCAATATTGAGGTATTTGGTGAAGAATATTGTGATATCTGATATATATCTTCTCCATATCGGCCAGTCCCACTTTTGGTATGTTAACCTGAGGGAATCTTTGAAAAACAAGCTCAAAATCATAAATACATTGAGAGAGAGTGCACTGTATTGGAGTATTAATTATTCCATGTATGTCTGTCTACATGGCAGCAGTAAAGAAGAGTACATCGTACTTAAGGTGTCACCAAGTACTACACAAGACAGATACCTCATTTAATTTGCATGCTAAGGCTGAATGTTGGTGCGTGTGAGGCAGGAAACAAGAAGAAGAGTTGGGCTGAAGTAACGCATCGCCTCGTGGGGGAATGTAACTGAGTACAACTTTACTCAACGAGTGTACTTAAGTACAAATTTGAGATACTTTACTTGGGTCTTTTCTTTTCATGCCCCCTTCTACTTCTACTCTGCTACATTTAGTTTGCAGTTTCTCAAATGTGAGGATTTTTCTGCATTGAGTACTTTCACTTTTAATACTTTGAGTAACATTTTCAACGCAGGACTTGTACTTGTAACAAAGTAGTTTTACAGTGTGGAACTAGTACTTTTCCATAAGTAAAGGAGCTGAAATACTCTTTCCACAACTTGTAGAGGAGAACAAGGTCAAAGGAGTCACTTTTTTTAAGCGTTTTACGTCTATGACAAAGCAAATATGTATTTATTTAAAAAAGTCATTGTAAAGCATACTTAAACCTTCTCAACATTTACTTTTACAAAGTTCTTACACAACAAAAGTCTCACAGACAGGTCCGATCTTTGTCGATATGAATTTTACCAGATGAATGTCAGCGGACCGAAATGTCAAAAATAAAGTAAGTACAAGGGATATATATTGTATATATACAGAATACACACTGGATTGGACTCAATGCATTGGGCTACAGTGTTATTTTGGTACATTAAAGCAAGCTAAAACCAAAAGCTTTATAAAATGTCATGATTATACCTCCATTTGACTGTTTAAACGGAGCCAAGCCTCAAACAAAATGTATTTCATGTATGAAAAGTATATATAGATAAACAGTATGTCTATACATGCAGTGTATCTATGTATACAGTATGTGTATTTGATTGATCACGAGTAATCTCAAATTTGAATTACCAGGATTTACTTTAACTAATTAATAAATAATTGCATGACAAACTGGTTCAAAGAAACAAATTCTTCAGTTTTGATATCTCAACCATTACCATTTATTAAAGAAGTATTCATCTTAATTTGGCGGGGCAGCCATGTGAACTGCAGCACTAGAAGGCTTAGGAGCAGCTCCTGAACCAATGAATAAAACCAATGTACTCTTAATCTTTTTGCTGTTTGAAGTCTTCAAACTTTTGGAGTGTCCTTTGTTTGAATCCGTTAATAATTTCAGAAAAAACGCAAACAATTTGATCACAAAAAAGCATCTTTTTGATGCTGCTGTAGCTTTTTCAAAAATAATTGTCCAAAATTATATGAAATAGCTTTTTTTTTAACTCCTGACACAAGAAGAGTAACTCCACCCAGAAACTCAAGTCCTCTGTCTCGTTCCCCGACCCCTTTCAGTGTCTCGGCCTAACCAGACTCCAAGGGTCAGTTGTGATGACAAATGAGTGAACAGGAACTCAAAACCAAGTGAAAGTGGGTTCCTTACGTGAAGTAGTCCTTGACGTGGCTCAGCATGGTCTTGCCGTGCCTGTAGACCTTGTCGTGGTCCTGGGCGAAGGCCTCCTCCGAGTACAGCGGCCGGGCCACCACGTACTGCTTCGCTCCCGAACGCATCATCTCTGCTGCCTGGGGCGCCGCTGCTGCTGCCTCGTTAGTGGCTCTGAGACCCGTTAACCACATTAGGTCAGGAAGAGGCTCCCGTCTTGCTTTTGAACAGCACTTATCAAATCACATTAACAGGGAACTACAAAGGGACCAGGCCCGCAAACATAGGGGCAGGTACATGAGCCAGGTAGGGACTTGTCAGGCTCTATTTGGGCTCTAGAAACAAGTACACCACAGAGGCTTGGTGTGGAGGCTTTTAGCGCTGAAATGTGTCTCCTTCTGGATCAACTGGAGCCAGAACTTACCGGAGAGGATTAAGGGCCACATGTGGACAATGGATTTGGGTTCTGAGTTGAAAGTGCGAGGCACGAAAGCAAGAAGAAGAGCAGGACTTTGGGAAAGCATCACCTCGTAGGAGACAACAGGGTCAAAAGAGTCGCTTTTACAACGTTCTGCTTCTATGAATAATTAAAGGATTAGGGCCACATGTTGAAAGTCAGAAATCTGAGTTAAAAGTCAGATTTCTGATGCCTTTTGCATATTGTGGCCCTAATCCGTTCCATACAAAGTCAGAAAAAAGACTTCGTATGGAAGACCTAACCCCAACCCTAACCCTAACCCTAACCCTAACCCTAACCCCTAACAAGTCAGACTTTCACACACATCTTGCACATGTGGCCCTGATCCGCTTCCATAGAAAACACATCAGCACATCTGGACTTCTGCTTCTGATTTCAGAGATTTTACAACCAACAGTACAGTTTCTTTATCCAGTAACTTTCACATCCTGGTGTAAAGCAGTGCAGATTGTCCCACGTACCTGACAGTGTCCTAATCTGTCTCACATCCAAACCGTCCCCTCCGTCTCCTCCTTCCTCGTCCTGCTCCTGGAGATCTACTGCGATCTCAGCTGGCTTTGCCGTCCATAAATGCCCCTCTCTGCTGCTGCTTATCAAGGCTGTAATTATTAACAGCAATTATGATGTTTGGCACAACAGCTCCGACGGACGCCTGCTTTATCCTTGACCATTGTTCTTACTGATAATCTCTAACCTGCAACTTTCAGTGGAGGTTTCTTCCGCCCCCAGAGAGCCTTTGGAAGATACTGCACCGATGGGATGGGGAGGAGGTGGATGTAGGGTCATCGGAGTGGAAAGCAAGTAGCTTTTCAGGATGGAAAAGTCCACTTCAAGGGGAAAAATACCCTGCAGGAACCTAGATTCATTTATCCAGCGCGCGATAAGACACACTGATACTCTGATATCGGCCCAGATAACGTAAGGGGTCAATCTGTGAGTCATCTCAAAACTCAACTGACCTTTTTATGTTTTCAGAGAGAGTTTTCCTTCCGCTTACTGGCAACACCAGGCGAAGGGATAAGAAACAGCACAAACTGTAGGAGTGGGAGGTGTGTGTGTGTGTGTGTGTGAGGGGGGGTTTTGCTGGTTCCAGTGCAATCTTATCGAAGTGTCTACTCAGAATTAAGTGGGGAGGTAAGGCCTGCCCCCGTTGTTTGTCCAGGATCGAGCTCAGTTCAGACCAGGTTCATGGGAAACGTGCGTGTGGGAACCCAGATGTGTGAATACATGAATACATGAATACATGAATGCATCTCCTTGTGACAGTACATGACAGAAAACGTGCATAATTGTGAATGCACGTGTCGTGTTTTTAAGGTGTGCATTTGTGCTCATGTGTGAATATGGGACTGTGAGTGTGTCTTCTCACTCACAGGAACAATAACTCCACAATCACACAAATAATGATAATAAACTATATATATATATATATAATAAAATGATCTGATTGGATGGCGGTGATCAGGTGGTTTCGGCCGGCCTTTGTTCTGTCACACCATGCTCAGAGATAACCGATTGATATCTGATGAATGCCGGAACAAATGATCCGTCAAGGTCAGCCACTTTCCACCTGTTGTGATTTTATTTCCATTGATAAAAAAGAGAAACAGGGACTGTCCAATCACAGCTTAGCTGTGATTGCTTAGTTTTTGCCTTTCTAAAACCTGAACCACAGGGTTTAGTGAGAGCTGGGTTTGCATCGAGTTTGTCTCCTCAGTCCATTTTTTGATGTCCAAGGCCCGGGGACACAGTTGGACGGACGTCAGGGCGATGGTGCAGCACTCCCCCTGGCTTAAATCGGGTCAGGTTCCTCCAAATTTCCCAAGTTTTTTGTCTTTAATGCAGACCTTATCATCAGTGTAAGGTCCTGAAAATGTCTCTGGCCTTTTATGATCAGTTGAAGTTGAAAATCGTTGCACTGACAGCATTAATGAGGACAAATGGTACACAATCTCTGTTTAAGGCATAGAATTAAATACATTAAGCTACACATTTTTGGGTTAAGCTGAACTGTGTGTTATCACACTGCAGACCTTAATTGACCCACATTTGTTAAAGGTACGTACATGCAGTATTCTCCTAAAAACAATGGGCCTAATCACCAATATCTTCCTAAGAATGTTCTTACCTTTGTTCTTCATAAACTTCCTAAAGAGTTGTTTCTACCTGTGTTCTTCGGCTTGATGAATCCCACTGTCCCTCCCACAGACTGGATATATATATTGATATAATGAATATTAAAAAATGAAGGGTCTATGGTCACTCCCCGATGGGAGTCGGGTGCAGATTTGAGTCGTGCATGCTCAGATTTAAACGTGTCATTCTGAACTTTGTGAAAATAATTTTGGGTCTTTGATTGATAGCTAGCTATAGAGATAAAAGGGGGACGACATGCAGCAAAGGGACGCAGGTTGGAGTCATGCGCTGGGCCGCTGTGGTAAGGACTGAGCTCCCCCCCCCGCCTCCCATTCCTTTCTTATCAGACAGAAGAGAATGTACTCGTACTACCATAAGCAGCCAAAAAGATCAAGAAGAACTTGCAACTTGTCCACACAGAGTGTCCTGGACTGTCCTGCTAGGTGGACAGAACGTGATGAGACGGCTACAGGGGGGCTGGGGAGTCAGGGAAGACATGGTCTTCACACTGCAACACTGTAAGGGCTCTGCTCTTGTAGTCAGGACTGTCCTCGTTACAGGAGACGTGGATCTGTCCTGGAAGAGGGACACATATGTGTTACAACATCACAACCCTGGAAACAGCTGTTTGTGTCCCACGTTGACCTATTGGAAGTCATATATAATGTAACTTAAGTTATACATATATATATACATAGCAGTCTTCTAAGGGGTCAAATCTCAAACCTAATTGTCCCCCAAACCTAACCAAGTGGTTTCATGTCAATACACAACAGTAACCATGAGCAACAGCCGTTGCACATCGTGAATGTAATGCAGTTTAGTTGTTTGGGAAATGAAGTCTTTAGGAGACAGGCTTAGAAATCAAGGTATTAGCCAATTGTCCAACGTGGAAAGACAGAGAAAATGGAGGAGACACAAAGATCTGACAACCCTGACGCTTGAAGGTAGACCTTCATAGACCTTGGTAGACCTTGGTAGACCTTACTAGACCTTCTTAGACCTTGGTAGACCTTACTAGACCTTCATAGACCTTGGTAGACCTTGGACTATGAAACCTGAACCCGAAGCAGCTATTAATGCAATTAAACCATCATTTATGTCATTATTTACACTTTTTCCTACAGTGACATCAAAACATCGTCAATGCAAAAGGCCCATTGACACTTTGAACCCCCCCCCCCCCCCCAGGTGCCAGGTGCCAGGTGCCAGGTGTGTGTGTGGGGGGGTGGGGGGTGTTCAGAGACACCTGTTCAGAGATGCTTTGATTAGATTAGATGGAAAAGCTGAGACAGCCTCACTACGGACAGCAAGCAGAGAGGTTTGGGGGAACCGTGCGTTTCATGACCCATTACATGAAAACTAGATTTTAAATCAAAAAGAATTAAAGTCCATCGAAAGAAATGTAGATGCTGCTTCAAGTGATTCTCCGATTAAAGATTAAAGACAACGTGTGGACTCAACACTGTCGGGAAGTGAGGCTCAACACACTGAAGGTGTTTTTATGGCACATTCCACACAATAAACAGTGACGATAAGGGTTGGTGTACGAGGCAATGCTGGGGTAATGTACCGTTATGGACATTTTATACCCAAAAGCATGGAAGACTGTAAAAATGGATTTGGGTTTGGAGTTTTTTCTCAGAAAGTAGACGGGGTTTTCTTTAAGTTAACCCTTGTCTTCCCGTTAACCATGAACTTGTCCTTCCGGCTGCTTTTCTGATGTTTTTGACGCTGTTTCTAATTTATTTGTCACTTTTTCCAGCTTTTGGTGCTTTTAAAAAAAAAATCTGAGCTGGTTTAATAACAGGTTTTACACTTATTCTTGGAATTCATGGTCAACAAACCTCATTTACATCAAATTATACATAGGTTTACAGTTAAAAAGGCAGAAATTATGAATTATTTTAACTAGTTTAAGAATTCAAATGCTCTAAGATTAAATAAAACACCCAACAATTCAATGAAAGTAGTCATTCATTTTACCTGAAGAATGTTGTATGGAATCATTCACGTTATTCTTGGGCAATTTGCTTGTAAGAAATCCATATTTCTGATTTCTGAAACAGGTAAATTTGACCTGAGGACAACACAAGGATTAAAAGACAGACTTCTGAAAATCAGAACTCAAATCCTTGTTTTTTTTACCCTAATCCTAAAAGTACTCGACAGATTACACACAGTAAAGTCAAAAAAAGCAAAACATAAAGCATTCATCGTAAAGATAACACATGCAATCAAAGATCATTGACAATGGCGTGCCAATGGAGCTCAACAGCACGGCTCCAGACGTCCACTTCTGCAGACATGTCATGCAATTTCCCAGTTTTTGAGTTTTTAAAGCCCCCTGATGCAGATGCAGATAAAAGTGTAAATGTGAAGCAGTTAAAATCTGATTTATGGATGCAGACAGGTCACTTAACTCCCAATCAGACCTCCTCGTGTAGGTCTACAGGTGCCTCCTCTGGTCTTTATGTATTTGCCTAGTGAGAACCGCCAGGGTGTATTTGGACGCCAAAGAGGAGGACAAGGTTTACAGGTTCACACGGGCTGGGGGGAAATCATTAATAACAGTGAAGACCAACATGAAAGGTAAGGATAGATCCACACGTGAGCCGAAAGGTCGGTTTTTATACCACGTGGATCCCTAAATCCCACTGGATGTTGGAGACCATCATCCAGAACAGGGTGGATTATAGAGAATTTAAAAAAAATTACAAAAAATTACAATATTTAGAGACAATGTCAAGACATTCTAGATTACATTTCCATTTTTTTTAATTTTATTACAGTTTTTAACCCTTGTATTGTCCTCGGGTCAAATTTGATCCATTTAAAAAATAAAGTCTTTATCAGAGTAGTGGGTTTCTTTCGACAAATGTTGAGAAAAATAACGCTGATTCTTCCCCTCAACGCTCTTCAAAGAAATAAATGAAAAGACCACTATTTTCTTTAAATTTGGATAAAAAAATGATTGAAAGAGCGTTGAAAAAAAGGGAAAAATGTGCGCAAAAGCTTCAAAAACATGGGGGGAAAAAACCACAATAACACTAAAAGGTGCAGAAAAAGTGACAAAAACATCAAAGATAAAAGCAACTAAAGTTTTGAGAAAGACAACCAAAAATCTTGGAATAATAAATCAATGCAATTTCGTAAAAACAGACAGTTGCACTGTCGACTGGAAGACAACACAAGGGTTAAGCAGGATTAACTGACCTAGTCATAGGCGTCCGTCTTGCAAGTGTTGTGTTTTTTTGAGACAAGTTGTACAAATTTTAGTTTTAATTAATTAAAAAATATTTTTTTTGCACAATAAGAAATGTTTTTAATAAGAACACGTTAAAATATTAACATTTTGGTCGTCTTTTTTTAACCTTTTGTGTCTTTCCTCCGATGACTTTGTCACTTTTTCAACGTTTGATGCCTTCTTTTTAGCGTTTTGAAATTTCTCCCCAAATTTTTTTTTTTTTTTTTTTTTTACATTTGTCACTTTTTGGACCTTTTTTTCTCACTTTATTTGACATTTAAGTCACTATTAAGTCACTTTTATTGACTTTTTCATCTAATTTTTACACTTTTTTCCCCCCAAATGCTATAATATTGACAAAAAAACTGAAATCCAATGAAAGTAGTGACCTGATTATTAATTTAAATTGTTGGGAACCATCCATGTTACTTTTTTGGACAATTTGTTTGAAAGAAACCCAAATTTCTGATATAGAAACTTCTTGGAAAGGGGTCCAATTTGACCCCAAGACAACAGAAGGGTTAAAAAAAATGAAAAACTGATTAAATTCGAGGATAAAAGTGACTATACTAGAAGAAATGACCAATTATTTAATTAAAAAGAGAGGTGTCCGGCAGCAGGTGTTGGAGACAGGTGGTGGGAAAAGGCCAGCAGCGGGATGCAAGGCCTTAAAAAGAAATTACAAATAATTACAATATTTAGAGACAATGTCAAGACATTGTCAATTACTTTTCCATTTTTTAGTTTTTTTTTACAGTTTTTACGCAGGATTAACTGACCTAGTCATAGGCGTTTATGTTACAAGTGTCATGTTTTCTGAGAAAACTTGTAAAATTGTTGCTTCTAAGTTGCCTAAATTTTGCCCAAAATGCAATTTAAAAAAAATAAATTGCACCATAAGAAACGTTTTTAAAGTGTTGAATATAATTGTTTCTATGGAGATTGTCCATCACATTTTTTTTTGTGAAGCATATAACACAATTTAAATGTTTTTTGTGAAAATGAAACAAAGTTAAAAAAAAATTGTTTTGGTTTTGGCTAACAATAAATAAAAAATTTGTGATCATAATTTTACTTTTTTTTGATATGTCGATCAGAAACAAGAAGAGAAATCAGACCAATCACAACAGCTGGTCAGTCTGATGTCATGCTGCCTCAGCTCATTAATATTCATGAGCTGGGTAGTGGATACTGATTACCAGGCTCTCATTGGCTAGCTGTTAGCCAATGAGAGTCCAGCAGCTTAGCTGGTTGAATAGCTATGAGAGCCTGTTTCAACTTTTTGGACATTTTTGTCACTGCATTTGACATTTGTTCACATTTTAGTCTTTTATTAACATTTTTCTCTTTTCTTTACCCTTTTTTAAAAGTTCTTTTACCAATTGTTTTTTCTCCAAATGCTATAAAATTGACAAAAAAAAACACAAATCCAATGAAAGCACTGAACTGATTATTTATTTAACTTGAGAGGAGCGTTGTTGGGAACCATGCGCGTTACTTTTTTGGGACAATTTATGTAAAGAAACCCAAAATTTCTGATATAGAAACTTCTTGGAAAGGGGTTAAAAAATGAAAAACAGATTAAATTCGAGGATAAAAGTCAAAGTGGGAAGAAATGACCAATTATTTAATTAAAAAGAGAGGTGTCCGGCAGCAGGTGTTGGAGACAGGTGACAGGTGAAGCCCAGCAGCGGGATGCAAGGTGAGGTCATTGACACCCTCCAGCAAATAGCCTGACCCATTCCCTTTAACCAAATGACCAAGATGGCAGCCGTTACAGTAGCCTTTTGTCTTTTACTGTGGGAAACAACTACAAAGTACTGCATTTCCTTCTACTTTATACTTCTACTCTGCTCCATTCCTGAGGAAACTAGTTTACTTTTCACTCCTCCATCTTAGCTCTAGTCAGAGACGCGACGAATGAAAAAGGAGAGTCCTGCTCATTGTTCCTCTTATTTTTTCCCTGTTTTGTTCCTCTTATTTTTTCCCTGTTTTGTTCCTCTTATTTTTTCCCTGTTTTGTTCCTCTTATTTTTTCCCAGTTTTGTTCCTCTTATTTTTTCCCTGTTTTGTTCCTCTTATTTTTTCCCAGTTTTGTTCCTCTTATTTTTTCCCAGTTTTGTTCCTCTTATTTTTTCCCAGTTTTGTTCCTCTTATTTTTTCCCAGTTTTGTTCCTCTTATTTTTTCCCAGTTTTGTTCCTCTTATTTTTTCCCTGTTTTGTTCCTCTTATTTTTTCCCAGTTTTGTTCCTCTTATTTTTCCCTGTTTTGTTCCTCTTATTTTTTCCCAGTTTTGTTCCTCTTATTTTTTCCCAGTTTTTTCTGTTCTGAAGCAGGAAATGACAAATTGCCAACATGCTCTGATAAAATTTAGCTTGCTCCTAATCTGGGTTAATTTAACGTTAAAGTGGATTTTAAAATACAGACTTGGATAGTTACAGCTCTTGCTTTCAGGGCTCGTCCGGGAGTTGAACCAACGACCAACGAGCCACGTAAAAGCATCAATATAGACATTTTGTATCAAGTAAATGTGATCAGTCAGTGAGTCGAAAGGCAATTGTTAAGTAGTTTGTTTGGCATGTGGTGTTTTTACGGCTCCACTACCAGATTGAGCTTTCTGCCTGTAGTGGACGAAAGACTTCTTTTGAATCAAAATATTTTACCAACATTGAAACTTGAATTTTTAAAACGGAAATGCAGCTTGGATTTGTCACTGACTTAAAAGGCTTTGGTCAAGTAGATTGAATTCACCTTTCCGATATCAAATTTACAGAAGGAAACAATTTATACAAAACATTTTTACCAAAACACAGACTTGATTTTGTCAGTATAAGGTCATAGTAAAATCGGGGGAAGGAGGAATTTTCGAGCCCCACCTGCCCTCATCACCCCAACACAAAATGCTTCAGGTCTAGGGGGGTCATAGTGTAGTAGCAGATTAGAAATGTATTTTGGCCCTTAACCGTTTAAGAATTTATAAACTAGCATATGTATTTTTAAATCAATTCTTTTAGGCTCAGGAAGCCAGTGTAAAGACTTCAGAACTAGAGTCATGTGATCCAGTTTCTTGGTCTTAGTGAGGACTGGGGGATGTGATCCAGTCTTTTGGTCTTAGTGAGGACTGGGGGAT
>NW_023265587.1:613502-648730 GCF_013103735.1 Etheostoma cragini
TGTAATTGTCTTAATGTGGCTGTTAAAGTTCAGGTCTGAGTCCATGACTACACCAAGATTTCTGGCTTTGTCTGTTGTCTTTAACATTATTGTTTGAAGCTGAGCGCAGACTTTTAATCAAAAACAACCACCTCAGCTTTTACTTCATTTAAGTTCTGGCACATCCAGCCGTTAATTTGTTCAATGCACTTAGTCAGTTTTTGTATTGGACCAGTATAAATGTCTTTATTTAACTGTATTGTTGCTTTTGTCGTCCAAATTTGTCTAGTCCACATTGATGTCCTGCACAAATGTCTGTCTAGCCCAGCTGATGTCTTGTATAAATGTCCTTATGTAACTACATTGTTGTTTTTGTCCAAATTTGTCCTGCCCATGTCTGTCTAGCCCAGATGAGGTATTGTATAAATGTCTTTGTCCTTATGTAACTGATCAGCTGGGCTAGACAGACATTTGTGCAGGACATCAATGTGGACTGGACATACTTGGACAAAAACAACAATGCGGTTACATAAGGACAAAGACATTTATACAAGACAACAGCTGGGCTAGACAGACATTTGTGCAGGACATCAATGTGGACTGGACATATTTGGACAACAAAAACAACAATACAGTTACATAAGGACAAAGACATTTATCCAAGACATCAGCTGGGCTAGACAGACATTTGTGCAGGACATCAATGTGGACTGGACATATTTGGACAAAAACAACAATACAGTTACATAAAGACATTTATCCAAGACATCAGCTGGGCTAGACAGGCATTTGTGCAAGACAGACATGGAAAATTTGGACTACAAAATCAACAATAAAGGTACATAAAGACATTTTTGCAAGACATCAGCTGGGCTAGACAGACATGGGCGGGAGATCGACATGGAAGGGACATATTTGGACAAAAACAACAATGCAGTTACATAAGGACAAAGACATTTATCCAATACATCAGCTGGGTTAGACAGACATGGGCAGGACATCGATGTGGACTGGACATATTTGGACAAAAGCAACAATGCAGGTACATAAAGACATTTATGCATGACATCAGCTGGGCAAGACAGACATGGGCAGGACATCGATGTGGACTGGACAAATTTGGACAAAAGCAACAATGCAGTTACATAAGGACAAAGACATTTATCCAAGACATCAGCTGGGCTGGACAGACACAGGCGTGGACATTACATGAGTGATTAATGTGTGCAGGTGTAACCCTTAAGAAGAGGATTTTGATGTCTTTTTGAAACATGTGATGCATGATAGCGCTCCGATGTGATGTGCAACGTCAGTCCACATCCTGGTGTGTGTGTGTGTGTGTGTGTGTGTGTGTAGAGAAGACACGGGTCCCCGGGACCCCGAGGTTGGACTGGACTCGTCTGGCGGGTACAGGAGTGAAAAAACGGGGTTTTGCTGATTTAAATCCAGCTAAAAACATGGAAACACACATGAGTTATGATGAGTTGGACTGTGATTGCCCTCTATTGGAAACACAGTGTTAGTACACAAGGACACAAGGCACCAGTGTGTACACTGTGTACTAAAATACCACAAACTAGGCTACATGAACCACACAGATACTACATAACACCAGTTATACTTGTATGTATTTATACTCTATGTTTTAGTCCATATTGCAGAGGCTGCATGTATTTGACAGACGGACCATTGATCACAACTTTTCCAAATAAGTGTTTGGTGTGGTGACACTTATGAATTATTAGGATTATTATTATTATTATTATTAACTACAGATGGTTTAATCTGAAGCAAACCAAACTGTTTATAATGTAATAAAACATCATAAATAAGAAGTAGCTTGGTCGTAGGGTTGCATCATTTGAGGAAAAGTATCATTTAGCGATTATTTTGACTGATATTGCGATTACATTCCCGATATTGGAGTGATTATTGTCTTTTTGTTAATACTTTTTCTCACGTTTTCATTGATAAATAATCAAATTAAAAACATGTAATTGATTTCGTGAGAGGATCTTTTTCTTTAGTCTTCTTTATGTCTCTGAGGAACCGTATTGCTCATATTGACACATATTTTGTCTTTAACAAATATAATAACAAACAATAAACCAAAAAATTAAATACTAGTTTTCCTTCATTCTGGACCACGTGATGAGAACAAACCCAGAGAACAGGAGGACGTCCCGTGACTCCTACGTCATGACGCAGGCAGGCGTGCTTTCGTCATCCACCCCTATCCAGAGATCCTCACAACACCAGGAGGTCTCCCTCTGACATCAGTTTGGAGCAAAATCACAAAGATCACGTGTTGCCAAGCTAGTAGCACTTCCAAGGACTTTGCCTTGGAGGTTGCTGCTTACATAATAATAATAATAATAATAATAATAATAAATAATAATAATAATAATAGTAATAATACTCCCCTTTTATTTTAGCCTTACACCACAGAATCCATTCAATAATATTTGATATCCAACATTTTATGCATGCATACCTTCATCTTCATGGACTTCAGGTTGATGTTTACTCATTATATAAGAGCGCTTCCACTTAAAGTATTATTAGATGGATTTCTGAATGGGCGTACCTGAGTAGGGGGGTCCGAGGGGGGTCAGAGGGCCCCCAATGTCACGTCCAAATACTGATGAGCTGACCATGTTTTTCTGCTGCGATCCCCGTTTTTTTTTATTTTATTTAATACTTCTTATAATTTCTTTTTTCCTGACACAAAGCCTAGAATAACACCGTCTCACTGTGAGTATTTTACCTACTTCACTAGCGTCATTTGATGGGTTTTTTTCTACTGTGTGTTAACAGAATTTGAGGTTTCTGCAATAAAAAACTGACACATGATGGATAGAATTTTAAATGTCAACATAATGTTAAATTATCAAATTATAACAAGGGTTGTCTTGAGACACGTTACAGGTAGATGACCCAGAGACCTCAGACAGGCCTAATAATCCTAATTATTACAGCAGTTGATAAGATAAACAGTAGCAATTATAGCAACAATAAAGATAATGCAACTGGGACTAGAAATAATAGACTCCGGGGTATAAGATGAATAAAAAGGGCCGGGCCGTTATCTGTGTGATGGGATGATTTTTTCTTCTGCCAAATTCAGCGGTCTTAAAAAAGACTGAAGTCTAAAATTAGAAAGTTTCCTAAATTACGTCATGAAACAAGCAATCTGATTAAAAAAGATAAGTTACAAAAAGCCAAGAATCTGATTCAGATTCATTCAAATCAACAGAAGAGGCTTTAAAACAGCATCTACCAAAATAAATAAACATGCAAAGTGCGTGTAACTTTACAAAATATGGGTTTATTAGGGAGAAATTGAACGTTTTGGATGCTTTATTCTCACAGCATTCAGGACTACAAACTGATCCGAGTGGACGAGAAGTGCGCATGCGCGAGGTTCAACGCCTACTTTTGCAGACCGGAAGGTGAAAAGGACTTCTCACAGGAGTATTTAATCCTTTCGACACACACTATCTGTGTATCGTGACAGGTTGCTGTCCACGAAGGACGTTAATTACGCGTTTGCCTAGTTAAACGTTAACTCACGAGGTCAGGTTATATGTTTTTATTGTCCTCGAGCCAACGGCAGCATCCCGCAGGAGCTGGAGTACGGAGGTAAGAGTTGTGTCTGGATTAGCATCTTTATGTTAGCTTTAATGCTGCTGGAGAACCGGGGAAAACCGGGGAAAAACCCCGGTCCTAGGTCCGCTAGGACCGGGTTTATAGTTGGACACACACCGGTTAATTCTTGTCACGCGAACACCATTTAATTCAGTCTTTTTCTGGCTCACATTTCAACTTAATTAAGTCACTATTTGTCCTTTTTATTTATTTTTTATTTCGTGTTAGCTAGCAGACGTTAAGGAAAGGAAACGGCAAGAGGCGCGAGGCTTGTTTGGGAACTGCTCGTGCGTCGGAGACTTGATTAAAAACGGGTACGCGCAACCATACACCAACTAAAAAATGAAGCTAGTAAATTTTACAATAATATTACTTTTTATTATTAGACCATAAAACAGCACAACAGGCATTAAAGTGCGCTCGTGTCACTTTGAGAACATCGTATATAACGCACGTTTACACCATTATCATTACTTCGTTCCACGCCTTGGATACACACTACAAAGACACACTTTTTAACATGGAGGTGTCACACACAACACGTAGTAGTCTTACGTGCATGCGCACCTTGAAAACACGCCTGTTCAAATGGCTTTACGTCACTCATTTAGCTAATTCATTCATTATTCAGTGATACAGACATGCATGTTAAGGCTTTTTCATTTAGAAATGTCAGGATACTGTAAATGTACTATGGAGGCAGGCATAGGTACTTGTGACCAGTGCTGGGATGTACTTCTAAGTACTTTTACTTACTCACAAATTTGAGGTATTTGTACATGAGTCTTTTTTTTTTTTTTTTGAATGCCACTTTCTGTATTCTACTTTTTAATCGGCTACATTCCTCTTTCAGCTTTAGTTATTAGTTCCGTTAGAAATAAAGATTCACTATTATTTTGGGTGTTTCAGGCTTTTATTTTGAAAGGAGAGATGAAGACATGAAAGAGAGGGGGGGGGGGGGGGGGGGGGGGGGGGGGGGGGGGGGGATGACATGCAAGTGGCCGCGGCCCGGACTCGAACCCGTGGCCCCGGACCGGACTCGAACCCGTGGCCCCGGACCGGACTCGAACCCAGGTCCGCCGCGTCGAGGAGTAAACCTCCAAATACCAACTGAGCTATCTGGGCCCAAATAAAGATTTACTATTCTATTGGATGTTTCAGGCCTTTATTTTGAAGAACAGATAAGACATGAAGGAGGGGGGGGTGACATGCAAGTGGCCCCGGACCGGACTCGAACCCGTGGCCCCGGACTGGACTCGAACCCTTTTCCGCCGCGTCGAGGATTAAAACCTCCAAATACCAACTGAGCTATCTGGGCCCAAATAAAGATTTACTATTCTTTTGGGTGTTTCAGGCTTTTATTTTGACATGACATATGAAGACATGAAAATGGGGAGGGGGGGGACATGCAAGTGGCCCCGGACCGGACTCGAACCCGCGTCCGCCGCGTCGAGGAGTAAACCTCCATTTACCAACTGAGCAACCTGGGCGCAAATAAAGTTTTTTTTTTTTTTTTTTTTTTTTTACACAACCTTATCGCCAGGGGACTATAGTCCACTACAAGAACTGACTAAGTTTGTGTTGGAATGAAATCCATCTTGTCTTTTATCTTGTCTTTTCTTGCCCTCTGAGCAGACAGATTAAGGGAATGAAGATATACCGACTGGGACAATGACGGAGAGGTGGGGGAGGTAAACAACCCCGAAGCGACCCACCCACGCTCCGACTCCCTACCGTCAGTCCTCCTGCCTCAAGCATGGAGCAGGACGCTGCAGCAGCTCCGGAGGACGCAGACTCCCAGCCGACGTACAGGGTAGAGCGCCCGGTCTACGATGAAGCCCTCGTCCGGTCGCGGCTCCTCAGCCGCAGAGACCACTCCACGACCCTCGGACAGAGGCTGGCGCACCAGTTACGGTAGGTTAAATACTTAGGGGTTCACCCCTGGATTTGTCCTGGCAAAGTCAGAAATAGGCATTTGCCAACAATTTTGGATCATGGTTTAATCATTTAAGTCATCTATTAATCAAAAAATGCTAAATATGTTCAATGTGATGTATGTGTAAGATGTTTCTTTACTTTTTTAATGTCACTGGAAGTCAAATAGTATAATCCAAGTGTCAGGTATTATGTGGGCTGCAATTAAGGATTACTTTTATTCAATTCCCCATTTATTATAGTACATTTATTAATGTTTTAGTCTATTGAAATGTGAAACTATACCAGAGCCCAAAGAGACAAACTCAAACTAGTAGAGGATTTCACCCCTGGATTTGTCCCTCCAAAGTCAGAAATATGCATTTGATTCATCCATTACACAAACATTCACCAACAATTTTGGATAATGGTTTAATCATTTAAGTCATATTGTAATCAAATAAAATGCTAAATATGTACAATGTACTGTATGTGTAAGATGTTTTACCAAGCGAGCTGATCCACTTTTTCAAGTTGATAAGAGCATTAAAATGAGACAAAATAATGGGACAAAAAGAAATCAAAAGACCTTTAGATTAGATAAAAATGTGCCATTAATTGCATTAATGATGACACATTAATGCAATTAATCGCAAATGAACATCTTAACTTTTTGACCGCACTAATTCAAATGTTGGATTGTAAAATCAGACAAAACTAAAGATATTTAATGTAAAATGATGTAAAACAGGAAGAATGTACCTGATGATAATTGGCCTAAATCACATGTGTCACTCACGGGTTTTTTGGACATTTTTTACTCCATTTCCGACGTTTTTTGGCGTTTTCTTTTCATTTTTGTCAACCAAACCATAAGTGAGAATACTAAATGAGACATGCAGTAATACAGTCAAACATATTTGACTTTTCCCATGACGTAAAAGCCATAAACTCTAAATCTGGCCCTTGATGTGACTCTCGTTTTAGGGAAGTGGAGTTTTACACCCTGGCCTAAATGATTAAGAAGTTATCTAAATAGTTTAATGTTTAATTAATTTTCTGTAATTTTCAACAGTATATAAATGGATTTAATTTAACAGCTTTTTCCTGTGATCACCCGTCGTAGTTATAATGCTTTTTACTCTATTTTCACCCTGCACATGTCCAGTGTAACGTCTGTATATCTTCACGGGTATGGGACTTCTCCATTAAAGTTAGCACGGGAACCTGACTAGTTCAGACCTAGTAACCCTTGGTCTGTGAGTAGAGATACTACGAAACATTTACATAGAAATGGGAAAACGGATGAGGACACACACACCGTGTTTTCTAATGGTTGCAGGTAGATGTTGAGACACGGCTGTTGTTTACGCCAGTCAGATAATCAGAATATACAGAAAGATCTCTTTTAATTCGATGCAATATTTATGTGTCGGGGCGAATTGTCTTTCGATTGAACAAAACAAACTAAATACTTGATGTTCAGCAGCCACTGAGGCACCGAAGGAGCGAATCTTACACAGAGATAAAAACATGTCATTGTCCAGGAAGAGATGCATTGTGGGAGGTTTATTCGTCCAATTTCTTGGTACACAAACGATTCACGTGAAGGATCAATGGCGTATCTAGACTCTGGGGCTCTGGGTCTCTGTCACTGGCAAAAAACCACCAGCCCCCCCTCCTCCGGTGTCTACCTCCCACTTACCTGTTCACCTCTATCTGTAGACTACACCTGGTTGCTAAGGCTGCGTGGTACCTTCAAAACAAAAGCACTAAAACTTACCAGAATAAAATACTAATGATAGACAAATTTATGTAGCTGGATGAAGGAAAACCAAACTTAAATCAATCAAAATGATGAGTAGCTCCAACATTATGTAACTACCAATGAATGAGCAGTGTATTAGTGGTTTGAGTTTCTCTTTCCAGTCGAATTTAAACAATCACAAACCGATAACTTAATCCACGTGTCTACTTTCGCAGGTGTTCATCAGAGAAGGCCAAGGCGGCAGCCCTGAGCTTCCTGCCCATTCTAACATGGCTGCCGTCTTATCCGGTCAAGCAGTACCTGTTTTCTGATGTGGTCTCGGGTCTCAGCACGGGAGTTGTGCAGCTCCCTCAAGGTTAGTGCCGTGCAGTCCCACCTGTCTTAAGCCTTGGATTGTATTCAGGTCAAATTGACCCGTTTCCCAATTTTTACTAGAAGAAAAAGTTACATTTAAATTACTCCGGATATGACCACAGACTGAGTAGGGACCCGAGGGATCCAAGAGGGTCCCAAAAGTGAAGACAATGCAAGGGTTAAGCCTGTCTTCGACTTGCGTTAATGAGGGAATAGATGGATGGATATTTATTGATCCCAAAAAATGGGAAATTACAGTGTTACAGCAGCACACAAAATATACATACATACAATATACATGAAATAATAATAAAAAATATAAGAATAAAATACAAGAACAATTATTTAAATATATACAAGATGGAAAAAAAAAAAGTGCAACTGTTTAAGTATGCTAAAATGTAAATGAACCAATCGTGCCGGTTGCCCTTATTGCAGTATGTGGTGTCTCAGAGTCTCATCTAGCAAATATCTAGAATATTGTCAGGAAGAATGGTTTTCATCTCTCTAGAGAGCTATAGCGTTGAACATAGAGCTCGCTACTGCATTCAGTTTGGCGGATCAAAAAATTCCAAGTAATTCAATACCTAATCTCAATACTTTAGGAGTTAATCTCATCAGCGTCAGTGAGCCAATAAGCACGCAGCATTCTTCTATGATCTGATAATGTCTGTGATTAACGTTACACGGCGTAGAGGCACGCAAGAAAAACTGTTGGACACAAAGACATGTTCACGTAGTAGAAAAACTAATAAATGGGGATCCAAGTCACAGTATTGTACCGGTATCAAAAATATCTCAACGACCCCCAGCCCGACTTAAGGAATCCATGACGAAGGTTTTCAAGGGTTGTCCTGGATAAAAACACCTTAATAAGACACTTCCTTTCATTTGTCACTTATCTGGATGTTTGAAAGTTACCTTTTACACGTTTCCGGAATTTTTGTTGTTAAAAGATTTTGAATCGTAGCAACAAGCTACGTTTAGCCATGCTAGTCATCTGGGATGACCGAGGGTTAATGTGTGAACCCCTGATGGGTTTCAGCGTTACTCTGTCTTTGTTTTTTTTATATTGAAGGAATTGCACAAAACAGGTTATATATTTCAAAGCATACATTTCCTTTCAGTTTTTTAATTTTTAATTTATTTTTATAAACGGGAACAAAATTACCCTCACCCACCCTTCCCATACTAGTCTTGGCAGATACCTAAATAATAATAATAATAATAATAATAATAATAATAATAATAAATAAACAAGTGGAGAAAAAAATAAAATAAAATAAAAATAGTATTAAATAATTTTAATGTACATACTCACAGTTATATGCAAAACATTAAACACACTTACAAAACAAGTACAAGTAATAAAATCACAATAAAAAATGTCTCTCATACTCCAGGCAATACGTTAAGATTCCCAAAATATACATACATACATACATACACAATATATAACACAAAGGGTTCGGCCATTTTAAGTAAAATTTCTGGACCCAACCTTTGAATGTGAATTTGACTTTTTGTAGTTTAAGACAAAATAAAACCTCACTTAACGGGATGGGATTGTCCACTTTACTGACACGTCTCCCTCTCCTGTGCTCCGCAGGTCTGGCCTATGCCATGCTGGCTGCTGTGCCCCCAGTCTATGGTCTGTACTCGTCTTTCTACCCCGTCCTGCTCTACACCTTCTTTGGGACGTCCAGACACATCTCCATAGGTGGGAAACGAACTTAAAGCCTCCTTTTTGGGTCATAAATCTCCTCCTAGCTAAGGTGGAGATTCAACAAACAACAAGATCCCTTCATGTCTCTAAATTCCCTCTTAGTTATGGTTGTTATGCATGTCAAGTTTGGCTTTCTCACACGTCAGATACAGTTTACAATAATAAAAGTGGCAGATTGAGCTCTCGAAATCCTCAGTAATACTCCTTAGAAACACTAGGTCCTTGTTTTTAGACTGAGGTAGACAACAGGAGCTTCTCTTTTCTAGCTGGAGACAACAGATTTTGATAGATTAGTTGTTTCTGGCTAATTGATGCTCGTCTTCTTATTCTTATCTTCTTATTCAGCTGTGATTATGTCCACAAGTTGGTTGAAAATGCCGTCTGACTTTTTAATGTTTCAAGCTGACTTGCTTTAAAAAGAGAGTCTTGTTAAAGTGCACTTCATGGTTATATAAGTATATGTGATGGGCTGCACGATATGAGGAAAATATAGATATGTAGTGATGATGAATTTTGCGATGACGATATAACTTGCGATAAATACAGATATTAAAGTGTACTCAGCTCTCAAATTGGATAAATTAAACATAAAAGGCACCCCTACATTTTTTTGTGATTCAAGATTTCTTTGTCATACCACAGTACACTATAGTACAAAATTACTAAAGTGACGTTTTCTACAGATATAATCTTTCACGATATGTTGCCGCTTTTGGGATGCGTTTATTGCAACAGTTGATACCGCAATGATGATTAAAAAAAAAAGTCTCGGGTTACGTATGTAACCCTTGTTCCCCGAGATAGGGAATGAGACACTGCGTCGGTGACGACACTATGGGAACGCCTTTAGGCACAGTGTCGTAACCAACGCAGTTCGAGATCTCCTCGAAGGGTAACGTCTCGGGTTACGTATGTAACCCTTGTTCCCCGAGATAGGGGAACGAGACGCTTTGATGCTCGTCTTCTTATTCAGCTGTGATTATGTCCACAAGTTGGTTGAAAATGGCGTCTGACTTTTTAATGTCTCAAGCCGACTCGCTTTAAAGCGAGAGTCTTGTTAAAGAAGTTAAAATGCCCTTCATGGTTACATGAGTATATGTGGTAGGGCTGCACGATATGAGGAAAATATAGATATGTAGTGATGTTAATGAATTTTGCGATAGTGATATAACTTGCGATAAATAAACGGATATTATAGTGTACTCCGTTTTTAAATCGCTTGTTGAATTTAAAACAAATTAAATAAAATGATTTCCAAAATTCTTTCTTTGAGTTAATTTGACATTTATCAGAATATAAAAGGCCCCCCTATAAAAAGCTGCAGCTTTTGGGATGTGTTTATTGCGACAGTTGATAGCGCAATAACGTTAAAAACCAATATATTGTGCAGCCCTACTATGTGATATCATGCCAGTTGTAAGGAGCTGCACGTATGATAGAACAATGTAAGATTACAGTGTTATTACGTCATAACATAACTCTGTTTGGCTGCTTAACTTACATTCTTGTTGGGGTTTTCTGCTGCCGTAACCCCGAATTCTGATAGGATCCAGTACTGCTTGATGGAGGAAGCCATGTGCCTGTGCTTGTCCTAAACTTGGCTTTTTTTATTTTATGTGACTTGTAAACCCACAAAATAATGACTTTGTTTACTAGTTAGTGAGCTGGTTAGCTGGGCATGCTAGTGATGGCAGCTTACATCACTGTAGAGCAGATTAAGACACTGTCTTTATTTCATTCCTTACACTTGTTTTTGGTTTTGGAATGGCTCATTAAAAGTCCTTAAATGCTGAGTATCACTCGTTCTACAGCCACAGGCACATTTGAACAAGTGGAGAAATCCAAAGCTTCACGTGAGCATATATAAAGATTTTAAACCATTAAATGGGAGCATAGATTTTGGGTTGACCCAAACCTTCCTCGCAGTATTTCCAGGAAAGGGGTTCCCGTAATTCTCTCTTTTAAGGTTAAATCTTCACTTAGAAAATGATGAACATTAACAAACTGTTCCCTTTTTTTTGTGGCCTAATATTTTTAGGAAAGGGATTCCTGAAGTGTCCTAATCCCGTGTTTTTTGGTATATTTCACATTGTAAATGGAGGATCGGCTATTAAAAAGTAGTCAGAGGCCTTTTGACACGGCCAGGACACACACACACACACACACACACACACACACACACACACACACACACACACCCCCACCCATATCTTTTAACTCTGATGTGATGACTGTGTCCTCGGCTGACATCAGCTGCAGCATTGTGACATTTCAGTGACGCCACCCTGACATCTCACCTATTTGGCTGCTCTCTTTCCTTGAAAGGGCTCCATGTCCTCTCAAATGTCAGCTCTAAGCGATATAACTTTAACGCATGGTCGCAATAATCTAAACCTGCTCAACCTTTTAAACAAAAGAGCTGAGCTGGAGTGAACAACAGGAAGAAGTTGGAGTCACTGTAAAGTGCTTTATGCCCCAAATTCATTATTTATATTTATTTGGAGAGCAATTTGCTGTGGAAATAAAAATGTCTCAACTTCTGGCAGAGAGTCAGAGGGAATACGTGGGCCGCTGTTCAAGTGCTAGGCAAGATGGCATTCTCAATCACTCATGCACGCAGGAACGCAAACACACACACACACACACACACACACACACACACACATGCCTAAGTAGGGTTAAGGTGAAATACGTCCGGGATTCAGACAGGATGTTTGAAGAAGGACTGTTGTGTTTGGTTTGGTGTTGCTTTGCGAGTGAAGGCCAGCCCTGATAAGAGCCGGTGTGCCTGGCTACACGACTGGAAAGATTAGACATTTGGCATGATGTTCCACAGCAAAGCCAAGCTTGATTGACATTTATGTATCGTATTCTATAGTCGGAGATCCCCACAATCTACAAGCAACGGGTGAATTTACACATGTTCTGTTACTGGAGCACAGAGATTCAACTGTGCTTGCAGCATGTTCTATTAATTTGGATGTTTGGGTTATAACTGTGCTTATATTTTGTTCCCGTCTTCTGCTTACTCCCTCATGTAGCTGCATATTGAGGGCTGGAGGTGGAAAAACTGTCAGTATGGGTTCACCATCAGCCTTTGGGTGCAGTTCTAATCCCATCCTCATGTTGTTAAGCCTGTTAATACGTATCCTGGTATAAATCAATGGCGGCCTTTAAGGCAGTCAGTGGCCTTTTCACACAGCCAGGTTGCCTTCCACATTCAGCGCCAAGAACAGCATAATGAGCTCAAACTGCCAAGCACCTCGGTCCCACACACAGGGGGTCAGCTCAAGTACCCAGATCTAAAGCCTCACGAGTTACTCACTTGTTTAGCTCCTCATCTCACCCATCTGGCTACTTTCTTTCCAAGCGAGGGCTCCAAGTCTGACAAAAGGATGTGAAAAACCAAACCTCAACCTTTTAAACAAAAGAGCTGATGTGGATAGACCAGCAGGGAGCAGTTGGCTTCACTGTAAAGTGGTCTGATAGCAAGTTGCTGTGGACGTAGTAACCTTAAACTCTGGCAGAAAGGGCCAGGGAAGAACTGGTCTAGTGCCAGGCAAGATGACCTGATTTCACACTTACAGTGGACATGAGACTGTACAGAGCAAAGCTTGAAAAGGTGAAGTCAAACCCCTGTTTTGTTTGTCTTTGTGTGCTCCGCAGGCACCTTTGCCGTGATAAGTCTGATGATCGGGAGTGTCGCAGTGAGGGAGGCCCCGGACTCCATGTTCTACGTCCCGCCCGCCAACGGATCCAACGCGTCTGCCGTCCTGGACGTGGAGGCTCGGGATGCCAGGCGGGTGCAGGTGGCCGTGGTGCTCACAACCCTGGTGGGAATCATCCAGGTCAGCCTCAGAACCACTGAAAGCTGCTGTTGATACGGTCTATCTTCCCTGAGCCCCCACAGAGGGTCTTGTTATTTGGTAGAAACATCACAGTAAAGTGATCCAGCTTGCTGAGATCTTCTCACGCTCCAAAATCCCTGTTTACCCAAAGCAGCAGCACGTCTGAATCACTGTTGATGTATCAACAACTCGATGTTTTGCTTGTTCTCATCCCCTTGACCTCCTTCCTTCTGCTTTTTGTTTTCCTTTCCTTCAGTTTGTGCTGGGTCTCCTCAGGTTTGGTTTTGTGGCGATCTACCTCACAGAGCCGCTGGTGCGAGGCTTCACCACAGCGGCATCGGTGCACGTTGTCGTCTCTCAGCTGAAGTACCTGCTGGGGGTGAAAACGCAGCGCTTCAGCGGGCCCCTCTCTGCTATTTACGTGAGTTTCAATAGCTTCTGAAGGGTTTGTAGGTGGAAGGTGGGCCCTACGTGATTTGAATTCACACAGTATTGCTCAAATGCATCAATGGTCCCCAACTCTCGCCCCAGAGCGTCAAGGCGGTCCTCTGTGACATCACAAGCACCAACGTCTCCACGCTCATCCTGGGCCTCGTGTGCTTCGTCTTCCTGTTCGTGATCAAAGACCTCAACGAGCGCTTCAAGAAGAAGCTGCCCATTCCCATCCCTGGAGAGATCATCGTGGTCATTGTGTCAACCGGCGTCTCTTATGGCATGTCCCTATCGGAGGACTACAAGGTGGACGTGGTTGGGAAGATACCCACCGGGTAGGTTCTTACATTACTTCATGGGATTTTACAATTGGGACTTGTTACTTGGTGCCATCTTATTTGTATTCATTTTGTAGTTTTTGGCCCCGGTTCACCACATCGAGCCTTAACCATCAAAACATCGCAGCCAAGACACACTGACACGCCGGGATGGATGAACTAGTAGTGTTATCTCATGTGTTCTCAGGCTCCTCCCTCCCACGGCCCCGGAGTTCTCCCTGTTGCCCAGTTTGGTCGCAGACTCCTTCGCCGTAGCCATTGTGGGATTCTCAATGGGCATCTCGCTCGCCAAGACCTTTGCCCTGAAGCACGGCTACAGCGTGGACGGCAACCAGGTGAGTCTGGACATCTGAGGAGGCACGATGAACTCGACGCCGACCTGAGGAGTAACCCAGAAAGCCCTTTCCGCCGGACACCTTTGTGTTGCGTTCTGGCTTTTTTTAGTTCAAGCTGCCCAATGACGTGACACTGAAGCCACATAGCTTCACATAGCTTCACTAGGCTATGTAAAGCGGCAGATATCCCAGCAAGGAGAAGCCCTTCTTTCCGGGAATATGCTGTATCTTACAATATCGGATTAGACATTAGACAAACTTCCTTCTGGAAAGGAGAAGTCACTGTAACTTCAGCTTAGCACAGCTAACCCTTTCTGGAGTTCACTGTGGATTTCGATGGGTTCTTTACTGTCCTCTGCTTCATTTCACCCGCACGCTAGCGGTTGGGCTAACGTGCCAGAGCTGGTTTCACCGGGTAACGGTCTGAATGTAGGGTCATGGTCTGACACCCAACCTTTGTGTCGTTGTGCTCTCAGGAGCTGATTGCCCTCGGCCTGTGTAACTTCATCAGCTCTTTCTTCCAAACCTTCGCCATCACCTGCTCCATGTCGAGGAGTCTGGTGCAGGAGAGCACTGGTGGAAAAACCCAGGTAACACACACACACACACACACACAGTAGGACGCTATCTTTCTTGATAAGACTAAAGTGGTGTTGTAAAACTGTTTGTGTGTGTTTGCGTCCAGATAGCGGGACTGCTCGGGTCTCTCTTGGTGCTGCTGGTGGTGGTTGCCATTGGTTTCGTCTTCCAGCCGCTCCCTCAGGTGGGTGACTCTGCTGCTGATGATGACCCAGCTTCCTGTCTGGCTTGGCGTCACAGGTGGAGCTGCAGAACCCTTTTATGTTGACACCTCCACCGATAAAGTTCCAGATTACGGTGACGATGACTGGTTAATGTGTAACCAGCTGAAAAGACTAATCGTTGTTTTGTCCTCGTGGTTCCCAGACGGCGCTGGCCGCCATCATCATGGTGAACCTGTTGGGGATGTTCAAACAGTTCAGAGACATTCCCGCTCTGTGGAGGAACAGCAGCATCGAGCTGGTCAGTCGCCAAAAACCAAATCCAAACTTTGGTTGATTGGCTTTATTTGGACCATATAACAGATAATTAGGAACATTTAAGTTACAGCAATACAGCTTCCACAAACAAAATCGTCAGCAAAGATATGGATCAACATCCCAGGAAGTGATTCAAATAAGATTTCCATGTTCAAAAAGGAGAAGGAAGAAGTTAAAAGAAATACTTTTCTGGTCCTACCCACCTTTACTATGTTTTCTAAAGCAAAAACAAACAAAGTTCTGCACTTTTAGTTGGAGTTGGAGGGAGAAAATGGATAGTAAAGTGTACCCTTTAGGTGCTAAGAGTGACTCTTAAACATCATTAGCTTATTGGTGACTATGTAGGATTTCTCTCTTCAGTTACTGAAGGCCATATGTTGACTGAGACATGATGGGGTTCATCCCCCTGTCACATGCCGTTGATCTCATACATGATGTCAGTCACCCTGCTTGTTCCCATTCAGCTGAGGACAAGAGGATGTAGCTGTCGCTCTGCTGTAACACTTCCTGTCCATATATTTAGGCTGCTTCCCTCTTCTTCCTCAGGCCATCTGGCTCGTGGCCTTCGTAGCGTCCGTGCTGCTAG
This sequence comes from Etheostoma cragini, assembly GCF_013103735.1. Taxonomy (NCBI): domain Eukaryota; kingdom Metazoa; phylum Chordata; class Actinopteri; order Perciformes; family Percidae; genus Etheostoma; species Etheostoma cragini. The sequence goes on from NW_023265587.1 coordinate 629,489, forward strand.
GACTGGACTATGGCCTCCTGGCGGCCATCGCCTTCGCCATACTAACGGTCATCTACAGAACACAGAGGTACTGAAAAGGCCGCCGCTTGTCTTTAGAGTTGTAGTCCGAACGTGGGATTCTCTCCACGTTCACTGAATAAATGGAAGCCACATATAGCACGTCAATAAATTTGGATGAACAGATTTGGGTGGGGCTCCAAGCGTGCTATTTACGTGTTTCTGACCTCTCTCCGCACCTTCCAGCCCTGAAAGTGCCATCCTGGGTCATGTTCCGGGCACAGGGCTGTACTGTGACGTGGATCAGTACGAAGAGGTGAGACCGCCAGGAGAGAAAAAGGCTTTTTTTGAGTTTGAACCCAGGTTAAAACATTACACAGTAAGTCTGTTGCTCTGAACTCGTGATTTGTGTTCTGTTCCCAGGCGGCTGAATACGACGGGATCAAGATTTTCCTCTACAACTCTTCAATCTACTTCGCCAACAGTGAGCTTTATGTGAACGCCCTCAAGAAGAAGGTAATCCTTCAAAGATGTCTATGAATATGTCTGTGTAGTAATAATAATGTCACATGTCACGTATGGAGGGAGTGGAAGATTATCACAGTTTTCTTGATGGACTGAAACGGCTCGTATAAAGTGCAATGACGTCTAGAATTAGCAGTGTTGGCACCATGTAGATCGTCACTACCGTCACCCAGCCACATGTGAAAATGATTTAGGGGGGCTGAGAGGACATTTAGGGTTTGAGCCCCCCTGAAAAGGATCTAAAAGCGCGCTGTAGACCAAAACTACACCTCCCAGTGCATGCTGGGAGGCTTTCCGACACACTTGCCATGTGGAAAGTGCAATCACGTGGCTGCCACTCAAGCCGATAATGTGAACCACAAACTCCACTCATTTTGCCATTTTTATGTCAATAATAATTCCAACCGCGGGGTTATCTCAGCCCGATTAGTGAGAGGATTAGTAGAGCCACGTTTGAAGAAGGGGGCCCAGGTTTTTAAGATGAAGTCCATGTGTAAAAACGAGGACGACGGTATGACTGCACCCGTGTCTGGGTCCAGAAACACGTTGAACAAGTCAGGGAACGGATCCCGTTTAAAGGAACAGTTTCACAAATTAGGAAATACTGACAACATTTCTGAAGGAATCTGAAATCTAACTCGCTCTTTCTGCCAAAAGTTAAAGGAGAAACTCTCCGTGGAGCAAATATGAAGCTCCAGAAGTTTTTATGCTAAGATAAGATACCAGAAGGAGCTTCATATGTAGAATACACAGACATGGAAGTGATTTCAATCTTCTCTGTTAACGCTCAACAAGAAAAGCTTGCTTTGTTCCTTAGTTCCTGTTCCATTAAACGTCTACAGTTGTACATGTTAAAAGACACGTCCCATAATCTGAACTAGAATAACCTGAAAAGGCCTCCACTGCAGCCTGGGAGAGTAAAAACCACTCAATCAAACACAATGCGAGAGTTTAATGTCATAATCACAAGCCTGCTATAATAAAACCTTACCTACGTCTCCTATAAAGGCAGTTAGAGTTCATGATTAGGTTAAAATGGGGAACCATACAGCACAAGAACCAAATAAAGCCCCCTGTGTTTGTAACTCCCATGTTGATGATGTCTTTGCAGACGGGAGTGAACCCCGAGCGCTTGCAAGCCGCCCGGAAAGCCCAAAAAAAACGGGCCGGGAAGGCGAACGGCAACCCCAGCGGCCCACTGAAGGTGACGTGTGCCGAGGTGAGTCGGGGTTTAGAGCCCTGTTGAGTCGGCGTGCTGCATATCTGCGTTTATGGGCTCATGTGTGGGCTTGTCAGGTCCCGCAGGGAGTGCACTACGTCTTTCCCATGGCTGCTGTACGATGTTTCTAAGGCCTCGTGGAGAAGAGGGGGCATGACTACTACAGCTTGTTTTGGTGAAAGGGACTTGAATCAAGGACATTTTTGTCTCTTTAGTTAGATAAACTGTACATAGTCTCAGAGCCTCTGTGTAGAAAATGGTGGACTCTGGCTCCCCGCAGTGGTAGCATCCAAAAAATACACAAACACGTGTAATACCTTGTTTTAAGGTTTGAATTTGACCGGTTTTCAAAGCTTTTATATCAGAAATATGTGTTTCTTATAACCCAAGTGCCCCAAAATAACTTGGATGCATGTGTGTGTGTGACCCAGACAGGATTCTTTGCAGGTAAAAAGAATGATTTTGGTTGTAATATTCAGGCTCATAGCATGTGAAAAAGAGGGTTTCAAGACAGTCTCCGGACTAAAATTTGACATAAACCAGTCTGTGATTCTGTCATCTTAACTATTAGATAAAATAAGTAACTTAAAAATTAGGTAGAGGGATTAAAATGTTAAAAAGAGGGACGAAAGTCTTTAAAAAAGGGTTCATTTTCGACAGGAAGACCTCAGAAAGGTTAGGTTCCTGTCCTAAAAACATCCCTCTGTTTTGATTGGTTCTACAACAAGGAGCGGGGCGTGACCCATGAGGTTTTGTCCTATGAGAACGCGGAGAAGGAGCAGGGGAACGGCCAGTTGGGGGACAGACACGGCGAGGAGGCGGTCTTCCTCGAGCCCCTCGGCGCCGTCCACTCCATCATCCTGGACTGGACCCCCGCCAGCTTCATCGACTCCGTCGGGGCCAAAGCCGTCAAACAGGTTCGCCCTTGAGGGTATTTTCGGGGAACGGGGTTTCTAACAGTTGGGGATCGGGACGACGGGTTCAGGATGACATCTGGATTTGTCTCTGCAGGTTGTTAAGGAATATGCAGCGGTGGACGTCCGAGTGGTGATAGCCAGCTGCAGCCGTGAGTAATCACGGGGACTTGTCTCCGTGTCAGAGATACGGAGCAATAATCACTACTGTCATTGATTTCATTTGACATGCATTTAATACAGACTGACCTGGATTCATCTGTGGGATCATGAGGGACCTGGTTTAGATGCCTTACCCAGATTAAACCCGTAACTCTGATGTGGAAATGCCAAGGTCACGTGTTGCACACCACTGTTTTATTATATGTATTATGACATAATAATCACCATTATATTGGGATCACTATAGGCTTTACTTGACAAATCCATCAATGAATAGATCATCAAACCTAATCAATATGGTCCAAATACGCTTAGTAGACAGTTTTTAGAGTATTACTTACTAAATACTTACACCATACCCTTTATTTAGTAGTATTACACAGCAAAGTCAACAGCACTTCTAGTCTACAGTACTTCCTCGACCTTCCCCTTCCGGGTTAGCTCCTTTGGCGCCGGAAATTCCCACCGGATGTCCTTTTCCGTCCTCTTTCTTTGTGTTGGTGTTTTAAGTTTTGGTGGATTTCTGAGGACTATGGAGACCTGGTCCTCAGGTCTCTGCAGGGTAAATCCAGACAGCTAGCTAGACTATCTGTCCAATCTGAGGACCATGGTTACCTGGTCCTCAGGTCTCTGCAGGGTAAATCCAGACAGCTAGCTAGACTATCTGTCCAATCTGAGGACTATGGTTACCTGGTCCTCAGGTCTCTGCAGGGTAAATCCAGACAGCAAGATTCATGAATGTCATTAGTCGTAACTTGGTACAGCAGACGTGAGATGTAACTGCCGTCCCCTACATCCTGTAGTATTAGGACACGGTCTGCATGTGGTCTGACTGATCCTCTATCTCTGCTTTAATCTACAAGGAACCCTGCTGTCTGAGCTGGACACCTTACAGTTTTTCACGGGGGTCCTGACCCCAGAGATGGTGTTCCCCACCGTCCACGATGCAGTACTGCGCTGTCAGCACTCAGCCGGCAGCCTTTCGAACAACGGGACCACCTGACGGGTGACGGGACCAGAAGACACCTGGTCCGGCCTTGGGACTGCAGACCTGGAGGGAGGGGAGGGGAGGGGAGGGTCCTCCTGATGCTTCACAGTAGGGATGAATGGAGCGGTCATTCATATTGAATAGTGTTGTAGAACAGCTGTCCCCCCTCACCAGCCAGACCACCTTGTGGACTTAAGGGGGCCAGTGCAGCTTTGAGGCTTTTATCGTCCAATCACACGTGCAGGATTGAGTTTCTAGCTGACTTTCTCACGGCCATATACAGGATGTGCTTAGAGTTGCACTTTTTTAAGTTGTGGTCAACTTTTCACTGCTTTGCTGGATTAAAATGTTAGTTTTTGGTGAAAATGTATGAGAAGTAAAATTTCTAATATCCTGTTGTTGGTATCATGTGACGCGTTACAAGGTTTGTCCTGATGGATTTACACATGTTCTGTGTGTTGTGTGTGTAATTGTATTTAAACCAGCGAAAGCTGCTCATAGGTCAACTTGCAGTATCATGTCGTTGCAGTGTGTTTCCAACACTAACCTGTGTGTGTTTTCCTATTTAAGATGTATTTGTAGAACACAAGGTGCCTTTAAAGTTAAAATGTGGTGATTTTACAGATCACACACTCAAATCTGGAATAAACTTTTATTTTTAAGTGAACAAGTGACAACAAAAGACGATATCTTTGACTCCGTTCTCTGCTTTTCTTGACAGTAAAAAGCCAAAGTGGAACACACCCACACACACACAGAAACACACTCTCAGTTGTAGGTCATGTATCTGGGCGTGGCGCTGAACTTGGCGTAGGACTTGATGACCTTGTTCACGGCCTCCAGGAAGTCCTTCTCCGTGGCGATCTTCCTGCGGGCCCTGATCGCGAACATTCCCGCCTCCGTGCACACGCTGCGGATCTCGGCACCTGGCGGGAACACACACACACACACACACACACACACATCAACTTCAGCTTACAGAACGCACAAAGCATGTAGAAGTCATGTTTTTGGAGATGTCATGACAACTGAACCGGTTTAACTGCATTTGGACCGTTGTTCCGTGTTTCCAAAACCTGTAGAAAGACCTTTTTGTCCTCATCTGTATCATGAGATCCAGACCGTCTGAGGTAAATAAACCCAGTCTGTCCAATGGAAACCACCATCACTACGAATCATCAACTTTTCATTTTAACTATTAAAAGGCTCATTAAGAAGGATTTTCCTAAAAAGAACTGGATAGAGAAAAAAGAGGTGTGAGTGCATCTGCAGAGACTGCACTGCCTGTATTTTCTTATTTTGCTACGTTTACGACATTTTCTGGGCCTCAATCTCTAAAAACGTAGCGACCACGTGCCAAATCGTAGGCATGCATGCCTAAAAAAAGAATACAAATGTAGCAAAGCTCTGCCAAATCGGGAGCATGTAGGTGACCTGATAACCTTTGAATAAAAACGTGAGAATGAGCATTTTGTCAACATTTAATCCTCTGGTTCAGCTGAGAGATTCAAAATGGCTGAATTTAGAGATGGGTTGTTTTTAATTGGACGGTGACGACTGTCACGTCACACCAGTGGACAAATCATTGAAGGCAAATTTGGAACGGTCGTCCGGAGCAGGGGTTCCCAAATGGGGGCACGTGGACCCCTAGAGGCTCTTGTGGAGGACTGCAGGGGTTAGGTGACATTTTTTGCACGATGTTTTTCAGTAACCAGGTTGTACTTACTTCAGTCTTTTTCTTTTTTTCTCTCCACATTTTATGAAGTTTTTGACCAATTCTTGCCTTTATCCCTTACTTACTTTTTTCTTTGGAGTTTGTCTTTTTTTCTTGCTTTTTCTTTTAAAGTGAGTCACTTTCTTTGAAATTTGTCGCATATTTGAATTTTGTCACTTGTTGCCCTCCAAGTTTTTGTTAATTTTTTTGCACAATGTTTTTCAGTTAGGCTTTTTTCTCTCTCCAAGCTTGTCGCATTTTTCAATGTTTTTGTCGCCTTTTTTGAAGGTTTTGACTCAATTCTTTTGTCACTTGTTGCCCTCAAAGTTATTTTTATTTCCAACCTTACTTCCTTCTTTCTACCGTCTTTTCCAAGTTTATCACCTTTTTTGATTAGAATTTAAATACTCTCCAGGTACAAGGCTGCTGTTTAGTTAATCTGATAACATCGCTGCATTGGCCCTCTTTATATAGACTTATGTTTCCCCCTCTGGTTAGGGGGTCCGTGTCTTGAGACAAGCTTGAGAACCCCTGATCTAGACCACCTAGAAGTCAGTACTCCACTCCAGTAAAATAAGCAACAGAGAAAGTGAACACACATCAGTATTATAGCTATGGTTTTAGAACAGGAAGCAAGGCAACACTAATGTCAGATGGGAGATTGAGTGCTGCTGCGTCAGTCTTACCGGTGCTGTTGGGACAGAGGCGAGCCAGCAGCTCAAAGCGAATGTCCCTCTCCACGCTCATGGAGCGGGCGTGGATCTTGAAGATGTGTGTGCGACCCTGAAACCCAAAACAAAGACAGGTGAGGCTAGAAAACCAGCTACACACACACACACACACACACACACACACCCACCCAAATACTGCATAAAGGCAGGCAGCGGTGAGCAGACACAACCTTTCTACACGACCTCACCTCCAGGTCCGGCAGGCTGAACTCGATCTTCCTGTCCAGGCGTCCGGGTCTCATCAGGGCCGGGTCCAGGGTGTCCGGTCGGTTGGTGGCCATCAGCACTTTGATGTTGCCTCGCGGGTCGAAGCCGTCTAGCTGGTTGATGAGCTCCAGCATGGTCCTCTGGACCTCGTTGTCTCCACCGGCGCCATCGTCGAACCGAGCACCTGGCGGGTTCAAACACACACACACGTCAGTGTGTGTGTGTCAGGTGGTTTCCTAGGTTTTTCACCACTACTTTTACCCTCATGTTGTCCTCGGGTCAAATTGACCCATTTTCATTTAAAAATGTACCCTAACCCTAAAGGTATCAAAACGTTGGAAAAAACACCAAAAGCATCAAAAAAAGAAGCCGCAACATTGAAAAAGTGACACTAATGTGGGAAAAAGTGATAATAATGTAGAAAAAAACTTTCTTTTTTCCTCCATGTTTGACGAGAAGACAACACAAGGGTTAAAAGAAATGAGTATTTCACTGTAGGACAGAAGGAAAGCATTGTACATAGAGAAGGAATGCAACACAACCGGTGTTTTTAATATACATTTATATGGCTTATTTTGAAAGGGTCAGACTTCTGCCTCAGAGCAAGAAGGTTCTGGGTTTGAATCCGGACCTTTCTGTGTGGACTCTGTGTGTCTTTATGGTTTCTTCCCCCCATAAAGACATGCATGCTGAATAACTAGGACTACAGTTGAAAATTAGACCACTGGCCAACACTGGCGCATTTCAAGAAATGTGGATTAATGTGTATTGTCTTAATCAAATAAATAAATCTACAAATCTATAATGACTTTGGCCAGCAGTGGGAAGAAGCAGACAAGAGTCCCGACACAGACGCTAACCTGGACCGTGGCAGCGGCTAAATGAAGTCTCTAAAATCAGGACCACCAACGAAAACCAACGTGTTAAAGAGCAAGCTATATTTAGAATATTTTCACTGCTTTAAGACGGGGAACTGAAGCCAATATAACGTTCTCTAAAGGCTGACAAGAACGGTACATTAACCTCGAGGAACACAGGTGCTGCTGTTCCACCGCTGCCTTGACCGGTTAGTTTCTTAGTTCCTGACCCTTGTAGTTTAAGCTGTTTTAAAATGATCGTTACACAGACCCACAGACACACAGAGACCCACCCCGTCCCCGTCCCCATCCCTAGTCCTAACAGACCGCCTCCGCTGCCAGTCACCTCAAAAAAAAACACATGTACTGTGTGTTGTCCTGTGCATTGTTATTATTATTTCATGTCTTTGTTTTTGGTGTTTTTGTATTGTATTCTTCTTTTTTCTCCTCCATGCTGTAACGGATGCTGGTAACTTTAATTTCCTCCCAAAGGGATTAATAAGTCTAAGTGAAAATGTACTGTACTTGAAGTCAAATCATAAAACACAGTGACAGTGGGGTGAGCCTTACCTCCGATGGCATCGATTTCATCAAAGAAGATCAGACAAGCCTTCTTAGTCCTGGCCATCTCAAACAGTTCCCGCACCATCCTGGCTCCCTACACACACACACACACACAGAGAGGTACGTGATACTTCCAGTGGTCCGGGTTTCACGATCTAACGGCTGCTCTTGTCCGCCGGGTGCGTTCCTCCGACCCTCCTCCCACTCACCTCTCCCACGTACTTCTGCACCAGCTCCGAGCCGATGACTCGGATGAAGCAGGCGTCGGTCCGGTTGGCCACGGCGCGGGCGCACAGGGTCTTCCCCGTGCCGGGGGGCCCGAACAGCAGCACGCCTTTCGGAGGCTCGATACCCAGATTGACGAACCTCTCGGGCTGGCGAGCGGAGGAGGAAGACAAAATGAGTCAGGATCTTAGTCAGTCCTGGTTACTGTACCAACTGTATGATGGCACCCTACTCACGTGGAGCAGGGGGGTCTCGACCACTTCCCTCAGCTTCTCAATCTGCTCCTTACACCCCCCGACATCACTGTAGGTCACATCGGGCTTCTCCTCCACCTACAACACAGGAACACCGAGTTGCTGCTGCAGCTTGCTTGTGACCATATTGTAAAAGACGAGAGAAAGTGGGAGAACGCGGGTGTCGTGAAGCGGATTCAGACCTGCATCATGGTGACGGTCGGGTCAATCTTGGGGGGCAGGGGGATGTGGATCTGATACTTGTTTCTGTCCACCCTGAGAGACCAGAAGAGACACTACAGTCAGCAGCTCGTCTCACTAGACGTTCTACACTGAGACGTTTAAAAGAACCGTCTTCCTCACCCGACTCGCATGCCCTCCTCGATGTCAGTGGGGGCCACCTGGTCGCTCAGGTCCACCACAAACTTGGCAAACTGTTTGACGTTGATGATGTATTTGGGGTCCTCGGAGTCCGCGTTGATGATCTTTGTGCATCTGTGGGAATAACACACTGAAACATCCGGGAAATGCATTCACAATTCAACCATCAAACAAACTCAAAAAACCACGGGGATGCATTTTTCCCGTTCATTTTACCGTGCCACCTGCAGCGGCTGTTCACTCTGCAGAGTCTGTTTGTCAGCAGCCAGGTCCCAGAGTGCCGGTGGAGCCAGGCCCGTGTCCGACTCCTTGATGCCTGTCAGAGCCAAGAGAACACACCGAGAACTTCAAACCCGATCCAGCATCCAGAGCCTGCGATCTACTGACAACTGTCACACACACCGAGTAATAGTCACACACTTGCTGCTTTTACGGCCCACCTGTCAACTCGTTGATCTTTTTGAGCAGCTGCTGGATGTCGTCTTCCACTTGTTTGATCTGCCTGGAGTAGGTGCTTTGACCCTGAACACACACGGCAACTACAGCATCACAACTTTTAATCGATGTGCATGTGTGTGTGTGTGTTAAAAACGACCCCAAAAACGAGTTTAAATGTGAATAACAACGCCAATGAGACCAGTTTCACCACTTTAGATCAGAATCAGTGTGGTGCTAGCTTAGCTTAGCTTAGCCCGTACTTACATACGTCTTCAGCAGAGCAATGTCCCCTTCATCCAAAGCTGTGGAGATGACAACAACGTTAGCATGGGTTAGCATTCTGTCATAAGGCCGCTAGCCCTAGTGTAATAAAACTACTTCACTAACTTCACATCAAAGGTGCACGTTTTACACTAGATGCATTCACTGCAAACATCTGACATGTTACATTAACCAAGCTAAATTAGCTAGCCGTCTATTTAACGAGCACAGCTAACGTTAGCCAAGTAGCTAGCAAGCTAGCTAGCTGTTGTCGACGTTCATTTTCAGCATTTACACTTATTTTCTTAGATAAAACGTTACCTCTGATAGGTCCTTCGTCCTTCTCCTCATCCTTCGTTTTCCTCTGGTCGTCTCCCAAATAGTCCGGCATTTTTTATCTGGGTTTAAACACTTTCTTACGAAGAAAAGAGCGAGCTCTTTGGCAGTCGAACAGTACTATTACACAGCAGCTTTGGGTTTCCGCCGCTTTCCGCCAGTCACCGGAAACACACGTCGGGACTTTATTCAGGTTGCACCACCAATTAAAAACAACATTTTTAATACATGAAAAACCCTCATACATTTCATCATAAATATTACTCAATCATTTCCAATGATTTTGTATCTATATAGTTATATCAGTGCGTTTTCCAACAAAGAAACGCTGCTTGACTACAGTAACTAGGAACCATAGTTGCTGCGCGGAGTTAACGGCGTGAGAGCGCAGCCGTCTCCGGCCCATGTGGTATGTTAATGAGCGGACCACCGACTCCAGCCCAGTCGAAAGATAGCTCTCACCTACCTGATAACTTCGGCACGTGAATGTCCACGTGGTTTACCTTTCCAAGATGTTGTTAGAAGCGCTGGACGGCGACGAGACCGGCGTCTTCACCGCCGCTGCCGGTAAGCACGCGACAGAGGCCGGTGGCCGGTTAACGTTAGCTAAACTAAGCTAAGCTAAGCTAACTCACCAATGGAATACATGAAGACGGTTGCTATGTAGTTGTCAGCACGCAGCTAGCACGGCTAAGCTAATTTTAGCAGCTAACTCAGAGCTGGGACGGGTCTAAATGCTGGTATTCATTCATGTTTTCATAATTCATGTTTTCATAAGCTAGCCGAGCTCATTAGCGCACTTGACACGAGCTCAACACATGCTAGTTAGCCGCTCTTGACTGGGAATGTGACGTTCTTCGTACATATCATTTTGGACTAATTATAACTCCCATAACTGTGTCTAGGACGTAGAAAACGCCAGAGGTTATGACAAATATGAGTCACGTGTTGAAAATGTCCCCTGGGGACCTAAACCCTGTCCTGGTAGGGGGACACCCTAAAACAGTACGTGGCTCAAGTCCTTTAAAAGCCAGATTATGGGATCCTTATGTGAGAGAAACAGTCAAATATTAATATTAGCATTGGCCACATTGGGGCTCCATGTTGTGGACGAGGACCAGCGGGGTTTCTGACCTCCCTGTCCCCTCTGCCCCCCCTTCAGCCTCTGTGCAGATCCAGGTGGAGCCGGTGGGCCGGTGGTTCGAGGCCTACGTGAGGAGGAGGAACCGGAACGCGTCGGTCTCCTTCCAGGAGTTGGAGGAGGAAGAGGAGTCCTCGGAGGAGTCGGAGGATGAAGAATTCCAGCTGGAGGAGTACCCCATGCTGCGAACACTTGACCCCAAAGACTGGAAGGTATCGGTCAGACTCTCACGTCCCGGGAAGACAAGTCTCTGCTTCCGGTTTAGATTAGTTGAGGAAAGACCTGAACCGGGACCAGTTAATCTCAGTACAACTCTTAAATCTTCCTCCTGTCCTTTTTAAAAAGGAATACAGGACTGAGAAATGTGTGAATGCTATGAATTAAGACTGGACCAGACTGGACCAGACTGGGACAGACTGGGCCAGACTGGTAGTCCCTGGATTGTGTGACTGGGGAGCCTGAAGACCCAGGAAGTAGAGGCAGAAACTAGTGGACGTTGCAGTAACCTTTCATTCATATTCTGTAGTTATTCACCGAGTCCTCTAGTCCTTTAAACGCTTTTCCCACTCTCGTTTTGTCAGAATCAAGACCACTACGCTGTCCTCGGACTGCCACACCTGAGGTACAAAGCCACGCAAAAGCAGATCAAAGCAGCCCGTGAGTATAGCTCCTGGTCCCGGTCTCACGGATCCTTGCTCTAGTTGGTGCTGGACTCACGTCCTCTGCTGTTCCTCAACAGACAAGGGGATCGTGTTGAAGCACCACCCCGACAAGAGGAAAGCTGCAGGGGAGCAGATTGTCGAGGGGGACAACGACTACTTCACCTGTATAACTAAAGGTATCTAACAAGTCCTCTTATTGGAACCAGCACTGACATTAAGCCTGGAGACCCTGACGTCACCGTGCTGGTCTCTCCGTGTGTCCCGGTCTCCCCCTCAGCTATAGAGATCCTGTCGGACCCCGTGAAGAGGCGAGCCTTCGACAGCGTGGACCCCACCTTCGACAACGCCGTGCCTTCCAAGAGCGAAGGCAAGGAGAAGTTCACGGAGGTGTTCGCGCCCGTCTTCGACAGGAACGCCAGGTGGTCCACCAAAAAGCACGTCCCCAAACTCGGAACCATGGAGTCCTCCTTCGAAGAAGTCGACAGTTTCTACTCCTTCTGGTGAGCGGGGGAGGTTTTCACCGCTGCTGCCTAGCGAGAAGTTAGAGGGATTTGAGTGTTGTGTCACAAAAAAATGTCAATTTCTGTTTAAAGGTACAACTTTGATTCATGGAGGGAGTTCTCATACCTGGATGAAGAAGAGAAGGAGAAGGCTGAGTGGTGAGTGTGTGTGTGTGTGTGTGTGTGTGTGTGTGTGTGTCTGAGAGACAAGAACCCACCCTGTGTGCATGCGACTGACGTCTCTCTCTCTCTCTCTCTCTCTCTCTCTCTCAGTCGAGATGAGAGGAGATGGATTGAGAAGCAGAACCGAGCCTCCAGGGCTCAGAGGAAGAAGGAGGAGATGAACAGAATACGAACACTAGTTGGTACAGTCTCAGAGCCAGAACCCACTGCCCCATGAATGATATGGATATTATGGATATTAAGGATATTATGGATATTATGGATATTAAGGATATTAAGTATATTGTAGGCTACCGGCACCCCTCCCAGTAGAGACTCTGCTTTCAGTACCAACTGTGATGTCTTGTGTCTCCTCGCTGCAGATACGGCCTACAGCTGTGACCCTAGGATAAAGAAATTCAAAGAAGAAGAGAAAGCCAGGAAGGAGTCCGAGAAGAAGGCCAAGGTGGAAGCCAAGAAGAGAGAGCAGGAGGAGAAGGAGCGAGTAAGTCTCACTCACGTGGACTGGGAACAGGCTCGGGTCGGGTATCCGTGATATCTGATGAACAAGTATACTACGCTTGAGTCAATAAAACCCCAATTAACAAAATGGGTCATATTCAAGTTTATGTCCGGTTTATTTAACGGTTTTTTGGTTTTTAGCTCTCAATTAGCTCCTAACCTTAATTAGGGAGGATTTGAGTCACTGTTAGTATTCTTATCATTTTGGTGCCTTTGGGGCTGCCTCAAACCTCTTTGGGGGGGCGCTACAAATTCCTCCTAGCAGTAAAAACCCTGTCTACGGCACAGAGGAAGAAGGTGGATCAGGTTTCCACACATAAACAATGCTTGCTGGTTTGGGTCTGACGAGGCTGGAGATAACGTGGACTTTCCCGAAGAGCGCACAAAACCGAATATTTTTAGGGTATTTACCCCGTATGATCTTTTTTGGATATGTAGCTTAATCTCTCACCGTTTAGGAGACCTAAATGGAACAGAGCCTTCAGTAAAGTGGTCTAAATCAGGTTCTGAGCTGTAGATCAAAGGCCGATATCGAGCGTCTGATGGGTCCCGGTTTACGTTTTGGTGTCTGAACCTTTGACGCGTCGTCCCTGTGGCACGCGCTCATCGGTCGGTGTCCCGTGTGCGTGCGTTCCAGGCCCGGCAGGCGGAGCTGGAGGCCGTCCGGTTGGCCAAGGCCAAGGAGGAAGAGGAGGCCAAGCAGCTAGCCCAGCAGGCCAAGAAGGAGAAGGAGATCCAGAAGAAGGCCATCAAGAAGGAGCGGCAGAAACTCAGGACCACCTGCAAGGTTCAGTACCCCTGACTCTGGAAACCCCCATTAGCATTAGCATTAGCGCTGGATCTAACGTCTCCTCCCTCCACAGAACTGGAATTACTTCGCTGAGGACGAGGCCGACAGCGTGAAGATGATGGAGGAGGTGGAGAAGCTCTGTGATCGCCTGGAGCTCACCAGGTACAGTCCACGTCAGGTGGTCCCGGTCCTGATCCTTCAGCTGAGACCCGGTCAGCGTGTGGAACTGTATTTGACGGTCTTTGTCTGTTTCCAGGCTGCAGTCCCTGAATGAAGTCCTGGCCTCGGGCTCCAAAGAGGACAGCAAGGTAGCTGTGGAGAAGCAGGTAAAAAGGGACTTTGACATTTAGTTTATTTGGGAGCTAACAGAGGAGACGGCTGTTAAGGGAACGAGCATCAGTGGATATATATATACCCCCCCCCCCCCCCAGGTGCAGGAGGTGAACGCCCAGCTGCAGCGGGAGAAGGAGGCCGAGGTCCAGATGAGGCAGGCGGCCCGCAGCGCTGAGCAGGCCAGCGGAGGAGGAGGAGGAGGAGGAGGAGGGGGGGGCAAGGGCTGGAACGAGGAGGACCTCCAGCTGCTCATTAAAGCTGTCAACCTGTTCCCTGCTGGGACCAACGCCAGGTACACACACACACACACACACACACACACGCTGCCTATAGTGTAAACAAGGCCTCTTTATTATCTTAAAAGCTGTTTTGCGACTGTACCTTTTAGGCTGGAGACCTCGTTGATGTCCTTTCCCTGATGTTTACATGTGACGTAGATTGAAGAACAAGTGCATCCGTCTAAGCCATGTTACATGAGAGGGTTTCATTTCCTGAAGCCCATTGGGATCACACAACAAACGAAGGGATAATCCATCTGTATTCATGCTGTGGAGAAATTGGCTCTTAAAATACAAAACAACGCAGGCAGGTCTCAGTCCGTCCTGGTTTAGTCAGCCCGCTTCGTAGAGACTGGATCCATCCCTGGTTCTTCTGCACGGAGGAGTCCCAACCAGAGTCAGACACACCTTTTCTCCTCCAACCAGCTTTTCTTCCGACTCTTTCACTCTATTTTCCCTCTTTTATTTCTCCCGTTAGTGTAACCAAAGCGTTGGGTTCGGTGCGAGGGATCTCCCGGCTAATCCCTATGTAGCCGAATTGTTAAAATGTGGAAAACTTTGGATTTTTAACTCCAATTTGCAGTGTTTTTGGAGGTCTGATTGTGTGTTTTCCTTCCAGATGGGAAGTTATCGCCAACTACATGAACCTGCACTCCACCAGCGGCCTGAAGAGGACCGCCAAGGACGTCATCAACAAGGCCAAGAACCTCCAGCGGCTAGGTGAGCTCACACCGAGTCCACTATTAACACTAGTGGGCTGTTTTTACCGGGCTAGTAGTACGGGGAGGCAGAGAGGCCTAAAGTAGAAGGACAGAAATACTCAGTGTAGTACTTAAATACTGATTTAGCCTCTTTACTCAAGTTAAAGTAACAAAGTACAGGCTTGGAAATGTACTTAAAGTATAAAAGTAACAGTAGCCGTGCTAATGACAAGCAGTTTTAATGGTTTGATGTTCCTAGAGGGAAGCTGAGAAACTCCAGTGGACATTAAAAAGGCTCTTTTATTAAAATATAACTATAAAGTAAGAAGACGTCTGTGTTTTTACTCGACATGCTTTCCGGTGTTAGGAAGACATCGGTGACTTTTTAGGGAAAGCAGAGACCGGGCAGATGCCTCAATAAAAATATATGTACATTCACCGTTGGTACCGTTATAAGACCGTTTTATGAAAAATTACAGAGCTTTAGAGACAAACAAAAGTTGCATGTGGTCACTTTAAGATCCATTTTGCATGTGTGGAATGCAGCAAGCTCTCAAATACATACATACGTGTTTTAATGTATGTAAAAAGAAGTTGTTTTATGCTTTTAAAAGCTTTGATTATGTACGGCGATCAATCAACATTAGACACATGCTTAGACATGATGTTATGACATGTTTGAGGATGCAACAGTCACCAGAGGTGTTACGGTCCCCTCCCCAGATCCGGTCCAGAAGGACGAGATAAACAGGAAGGCCTTCGAGAAGTTCAAGAAGGAACACGGCGCCGTGGCGCCCACCATCGACAACGCCGTGCCCTCGGAGCGCTTTGACGGTGAGACCGTGGTCTAGACCTAAAACCCGCCGGTTCTATCCGGTCCAGACGCATTACTCCGCATTGACCCGCCCCGTCTCGCCCCTCAGGCTCCGGCAGCGCCGCCTCCTGGACCACGGAGGAACAGAAGCTCCTGGAACAGGCCCTGAAGACCTACCCGGTCAGCACCCCCGAGCGCTGGGAGAAGATCGCCGTCGCCGTCCCGGGACGCAGCAAGAAGGACTGTATGAAGAGGTACAAGGTAAGACGCCCCTCCAGACCAGAATCTGCGTCTTTTGCAACATGTTTATCCTGCCAGTTGACGTGGATAGAAAAACATAAATTATTATTAAAATATTGGTAACGCGTGAAACGCCAGGATCACACTACACAAATTCATGTGTAGTCATGTGAATCTGTGTAGTGTGATCCTGGCGTTTCACACGCAGACCAACGTTCGACGTCGTGGCCGAGGACTGGGGTCGGGATCGGGCTAACACCTGGGGCGCTTTGCAAGGAAGTCTAGCGCAGTGTTTCCCAAAACTTAGGGTCGGGACCCAGACCCGTTTTAATTGGGTCGCCAATTGTTGATTAAAATGCATATCTATCTTATGTGAAGAGATCTCTCTCTCTCTTAGAAAGGAGAATAGAGACCTTTTCTGTTTTTGTTTCCTTTTATAATGGAATAAATATACTCCATATACATTTAAATTCATGGTCTTTTGTCCACAGTTTAAACAATGTAGATGTTACAATGGTTCATGGTGTATTTATGTAAATGTGGGTCCCGGGTAGACACCAAATCTCTCTTTTGGGTCTTGGGCTGACGTTCGGGAACCCCTGGCCTAGCGTGTCGAGTTCCACGACGCGTTCATCGACCAATGGGAAGAGAGAGCGTTCCCTGCGTCACACACATGCGGCCATGTTTCTGTTCGTCTAACGTCTGTTTTGGAGCCTCGGAGACATAGACCCTGTACCTGATAGTTTTCAGCAATAATGCCGGAGAAGAAAGACCAGCTCTCAATCTTAAGTTCCAGGGGAGTGGAAGAGAGCCGACTCGATAAGAACAGCAGCACTGTTACTCTGATCCAACCAGGTGTCAGAGATTTAATAGAGCGCTTGTTGGTGTATTAAAGGAGCCGTTTGGGACGGGGAGCGATGCCAAATGGACTAGGTTTTAACGCCTGAAATGATGGAGCTGTACTGCGGCCTGGTAACAGATCTGTGTAGAGGAGGTTATTGGGGGGGAAGTGTGTCCTCTTTTCATCCATTCCACATCCTGAATACTTCATAAACCGGGTGAGATTACATGCAACAGCACAAGCTAGCGTCGAAACAAACGCCATCTTCTGTGAATATCTGCCGCTAGAGCGAGGGACATGTCTAGGCTATCGAACACGTATTATATTCTAGATATGGATATATAAAATACATTTTGAATAAGAGCGTAGCTATCCCATTAGCACAGCCGCTTTGCTACTTGGGGGATTTCACTCTCGCTCCGAGTATCTGTCGGCTGCTAATTTGGGTTAAAAGTGAGACAAGTTAACCTTAGACCTTCAGAGATGGAAAAATGTGCCTCTGTCTCGTTGGGAACATTGTCAAAATGAAGGTTTCACCTAAATATTTGAGTCCCTACACAAAATTATAACTTCCTGGACATTAGCCATTATGCTAAATAAGCAATTCTTTTGTCCTTAATAGAGCACGTATGCCTTGAAAGGGTGTTGTGTAACGTGTTTTTAGGGTGACATGCGGCCATGTTTCTGTTCCCCCTGGTCCCTAGAACTGGTAGATTGGCTTTCACTCTAACACCTTCTTCTTCTTCTTCTTCTTCTTCTTCTTGTGTGACAGGAACTGGTGGAGATGGTTAAAGCCAAGAAGGCTGCCCAGGAAAACGTGGCAGGCAAGAGTAAAAAATGACAAGAATCCCAAGCAATAGTATCTGTTATTTTAACATTGTTGTGTTGGTCTTTATTTTGTATTAAAGAAGATGCATAAATATGTCAGCCGTGTGTGCGTGTGCAGTTTGTCCTCGGAGCCGGTCCGCCGGTCAGGTCCTCATCCAGAACATCCCGCTGCGGACGGCGTCGTAGTCCGGCAGCCGCTCCACGGGACCTGGGCCATGAAGGAGGGGGTTTTAGAGGAAGGGAGAGGTTTATTATCCTCTACAACGCTGCCTTTAGAGGGACTCACCGACAGCCGCGATGGCGGGAGCCCTGTTGTAGATGTACTTGGTACACACGTCCTTGACGGTCTCGGCGTCGACGGCCTGGGGGGGCGGTAGGGAGGGGGGGCAGGAAAGAGTCATTATTATTATTATTATAATAGCATCATTATTATGGAGACAACATCAACTCACCTCGATCCTGGCTTCCAGCTCGTGCAGAGGGATCCTGCGTCCGTAGCACAGCATCTGTCTGCCGATGTCCTCGCAGACGGGGGTGGATCCTGGACAAAGGAAGGAGAAACGGGGTCAGGGGACGCCGTGGGATCTGGGGCAGTCCCGGTCCGACCGGTGGCGGTCTTACCGTCGAGATGCAGGAGCATGTTGGTCTTGAGGAGATTCTTGGCCCGCGCCACCTCGCTTTCCGTCACGCCGGCACAGAGGGACATCCTAGCGGGGACAGACGAGACCCGGTTAGACCAGGCCACGGTTTCTGCGGGACGCGTCCTAGCGGATTCGCACTCACCATTCCATCAGAGCGTAGCGCATCATCTCGTCCACGGTGCCGGGCTCGCAGACCATGTAGAGGCCCCACAGGCCCGTGTCCGTGTAGCAGGTGTTGAAGGACTGGAAGCTGTGGCACAGGTTCCCCCGACAGGCCACCTGAGCCAGTTTACTGGACAGGTTCTGGACACACACACACACACAGTGGGGGTTTAGCTATAAAGGGGGGGTCAAGTGTGTCGGATCGAGGTTTTACTCACCACTCCTCCGCCAAAGGACCGGTCCCAGTTCCCGATGAGCGTGTTGGCCACCATGAGCGGGACGGTGTCGGGGTGGGGCCACCCGACGGCCTCCACGGCCACGGCGATGTGGGCCAGGGGCATCTTGTCGTCCCGCACGCGGATCTGAAGGGGAGACGGACCACGGTGAGCCGGGGGGGGGTGTTTTCAACACCTGGTCCGTTAGCCGGGAGAAGACGCGCTACGTACCTCGCTTCCCGTGAAGTGGCACGGAGGAAGGGCCGGGGCTTCGCCGCGGTACGTGGAGGGAAGCTTTCCAAAATGATGCTGGGCCAAATCGACCAGCTGGTCGTGGGAAACCCCTGGAGAGAGAGAGAGAGAGAGAGAGAGAGGGAGACACACACACTCTAAATGGACTGTTATATAGTGGTTTTGAGTCTTTTACGTAGGACAGGAACCTTTCACACACTGTGGCCGAGGCCGAGCCACCTGCTCTCTCACACACACAAACACACACACACATCTACACCCTGATGGAGCAACTCGGGGTTCAGTGTCTTCACCACTCTACCACTGAGCTACAGCTAGCCTCAGCACCTACCCCCACACATACACCTACACACACACCTACACACACACCTACACACACCTACACCTACACACACCTCTACACCTAGA
>NW_023265587.1:648830-650030 GCF_013103735.1 Etheostoma cragini
TACTGTCAGGACCCTCATACTCTGCTTCTGACTGGCTAGTAGTCCTTACCTAGGTACTGTCAGGGCCCTCATAATCTGTCCCCCTGTGTTTCTGTGACAGGGGACCAGGAAGCGCTCCCAGCTGGATCTGGAGCTGGAGATCGAGAACATGGGGGCCCACCTGAACGCGTACACGTCCCGGGAGCAGACCGTGTATTACGCCAAAGCGTTCTCCAAAGACCTGCCACGAGGTACTGATCAGCAGAATGATCCAGCTAGTGGGGGAACGCACCGTAGTGGACCGGGGTCCAAACGGGTTCACAAGAAGGCTTGTGATCAGGGATCAGTTTAACCCTAATAACAGTGGGATAGACGTTTTTACTGTCGCGGTTACTTAAAGTACGCTGGGAAATCTCAAAGTAGTGATTTCTAATTTAACAAATCATTTAAAAACCCACCTTTTTAGAACAGATCTGAAAGTGATCCGATCCATACCGGGACTATAGTGATCCGTTGCACCCCTAAAAACAGGGACATTAAACTCTATCTACTGTATACACAGCAGCGGGGATACTAAGTATTGAACGTGTCCAGTATTTGTCCCGGTAAATATATCCGATGGGTTATTGGATTGACATTTTCATCAGATGTCATTGATAATAAAAATTGAACACATGAAGAAAAAAAGGCACGGGAAACCGAATGAACAGCTGATATCTGTCGTCATTTAGGGAAGCAATCCTGCCCCCCGTCAGAGCAAATTAATATCAGATGGATTAGTCCTAAATGATGGTCTATGAAGAGGTTTCTCTTTACCAAGGGGTCCCTGAAGTAGCATCTCAAGCGCTGTCCCAAGACCTTCGCACGCTTATTGTAAAAAAAAAATCCGATTTTGAGTGTTTTCTTTGTCCCAAGCCGTGGAGATCCTGGCCGACATCATCCAGAACAGCACGCTGGGCGAGGCCGAGATCGAGAGGGAGCGAGGGGTGATCCTCCGAGAGATGCAGGAAGTAGAGACCAACCTGCAGGAAGTGGTTTTTGATTACCTGCACGCTACGGCGTACCAGTCCACAGCCCTGGGCAGGACCATCCTGGGCCCCACGGAGAACATCAAGTAAGAGCAAAGTGGTCTACAGAACATGTCCGTAACGTTTGGATAGACATAATAAGAATAGACATTACGTTTAAATGCCCCCCACACTCCCTCCGAGCCTCATCCAG
>NW_023265587.1:650615-654829 GCF_013103735.1 Etheostoma cragini
GGGGGTCATAATAAACAGTGACGCCAGCTGTTAGACCTGACTTTACTGAACTACAAAGACCAGACCTAAGGCAGAACCAGAACAACAACCGAGCATGTAGCATGCTAGCTGTTAGCAAACAGTGCTCCGGACTACTTTTCCTCGGTTAGCCTGCGGAGGAATATCAACAGTGGAGGACGTGCTGCGTGTGAAGATGTCTGCAGACGCTCAGTGCTTACCCGGCTTAGAGAATCAGTCTTTAGGAAACGTCTCTGGAGAAGATGTCTCCCAGCAGCCGTGAGGCGATGGAAGGACGCTGCCATGTTTATCTGTCACCGTTACGCAAGTGACGTTTTCAGACGCAAGCACGCACGCTACATCCGCCGGAAGGATCACTTGATTTTATCAAAATAACAAGAAACCACAAGACTATACACATATACACACACACACACACACACTGTATACAGTACACATATAATGTACATATATTCACATATATACACATATATATATATATATATATATATATATATATATATATATATATATATATATATACATATACTGTACATATGTACTTTATTTGAGCATGGTTACGTTTATTTTGAAAGGGTCTGACAGTCGGAAGGCGGAAGTGGAGTTTTAGCCTAGCGCGAATTTTCTTCCGAGGGTCTTAAGTTTGTCTGTTGATACCCGAGCTGTCGTTAGCCGTTCCCGGGGAGAGGAAGAGCCGAGCTGGGCTTGAATACAACCAGCGTTACATGCAGAGCACAGAGCCAGCTACCGGCTCACATCTTTAAAGGTATTTCTCTTTTAATTGTTTAGTTTATGTGAAGTTCTCCAGCATCGCTAGCTTGGTCGTGTTAGCATGTAGCTAGCTAGTGCTAACCCGCAGTCTAACTTGAGCTGATGCCTTACACCAGCAGTCAGTAGCCGGGCTCTTCTGTGGCTTCCAGACGAGGAATGGCGCATGCCGGAGACCTGATGGACGGGGATCTGGAAGACGGAGAGATCTCCGGGTCCAACTCGGAGTCTGAGATGGGAACCGTTGCAGCGGAACCTCGAGCCCAGGTCCCCGCAGCGTTCAGCGGCCGGTCCTTCCACAGCAGAGCCGCCGCCCAGCAGTCTTCCGCCGGCTACCGGAGCACCGGGAGGACGGTGGAGTCCAGCGACAGCGACCCGGACTCGTCGGACGAGGAGGCGGCTGTTTGGCGCAAGAAACGCCAGAAAGTATGCGACGCTCCCCAGCCACCTGCCAGCGCCACCCGGGCGGAGCCGCATCGCGTGGCCGCCCCCGGCGCGATGGGGGGCCGCAAGGTGAACAACATCTGGGGCTCTGTGGTCCAGGAGCAGTGCCAGGACGCCGTGGCTGCGGAGCTGGGCGTCTTCGGCATGGATGGGGAGGTCAGCATGTCCAGCAGGAACGTGGAGACCTATAACTTTGTCCTGGCGCGTAAGATGATGGAGAAGGAGCGGGAGGAGGCCAATCAGTCGAAGAACGACGGAGAGGTGAGCATGCTGGACGCCCAGCTGGAGGACTACATGAACGAGCGGAGGTCCCAGGAGGGGGCGGGAGGGGACGCCAAGAGGAAGAGGCCCGCTAAAGACAGACTGGGCCCCAGGGCGGAGATGGACACCAAGGGCCGCTTTGAGATCTCAGAGGACGACCCTGAGGACAAGGTGACGGATGAGATAGCGTACAGGCTGCAGGAGCCTAAGAAAGACCTGATAGAGCGCGTGGTCGCCGTCATCGGGAAGAAGAAGGCCATCGAACTGCTGGGAGAGACCGCCACGCTGGAGGAGAGCGGCGGCGTGTACACGGTGGACGGCAGCAGGCGGCGGACGCCCGGCGGCGTGTTCCTCAACCTCCTGAAGAACACGCCCAGCATCAGCAAGGCCCAGGTCCGGAAGATCTTCTTCGAGGAGCAACAGAGAGACTTCAAGACCAAGAAGGCCGCCCAGAAGAGGAGGCGCCACATGGTGGCCAAGAAGATGAAGCAGGCCATCGGCACGCTGGACCTGCAGGAGCACGACGACGTCTCCAGGGAGACCTTCGCCAGCGATACCAACGAGGCCTTGGAGTCCCTGGAGGAGCCCGCGGACGAGGAAGAGGAGGGTCGGGAGGAACCGGCTGTTGGCATCGAGGAGACCCCTGTGGTGTACAACTCCGCAGACCTGGAGGTCTTCTGAGCTCTGGGGGGTCTGAACCAGGACATTTAGGATTTAAATTAGACACAACACTGAAAGAACTGTCCAAGGTCTGTCTCCAGAGGACAGTGAGCGTCCTTTTTTTGATTCTTCTCCCAAAGGAGAGCTTCTGTTAACAGGAACGTTGGTTTTTGGTTGGTCCAGCGTGGGTATGTGGACTTCAGCTACAAATGTTTGCCTTTTACATCAGATCCTTGATCGTCTAAAACTCACCTAAGTTGTTGGATCACATCGGAGTAACAGTAACTCTTGGTGTCATTTTCATTTGTTAAATTAACTTGTGACTGGAACATAAATAAAGGTGATTCAGATAAAGTCACTTGAAACTGTAATTGGATTGCTTACTGTGTTTGTTTTTTTTCAATGTTGCTCGCTATAAGAAAATGATGATGTAAGGCTAACTTTTAGCATTGTGATACAGATTCAGTCCCTGATTATTACGGAGAATCCAGGTTTTATTTTTAACATAAGAGCTAGAAAAGCAGAAAACATCAGTAGTTGGACAGCTGTTGTAGTGCAGAGGTTTGTCCACTAGATGGCAGACATGCCATATTTCCCATAAGGACTAAATGCATAATGTTTATAGTAGTGGTGATCCTATAAAATGATACATACAGTACAGGTTTTACACAATATACAAAGTGTACTGTAATACCTGGCAGACATGCATTATTTCCCACTAAATGCCTAATGTTTATGAAGTATTGTAAAAGTAAAAGGGGACATACAGTACAGGTTTTACACAAGATACAAAGTGCACTGTAATAAGGAAAAATACACTGACTCAGGATTTAACACAACCCAACTCCCCTGTACTGGGGCAGAGGCAGAACTAAAGGCCTACTGCAGGTGTTTAGGGATTTAGGTGAATCAGCCCTTTAATACTTAACACAAGGCGTTCTTATTTTGAACGCACAATGACGGAGATGCATTTATGAACTGCACTATGGGAGTCTTTGGGTATGACTCCAGTCACTGATCCGCCGCCGTAGACGAGAGCCACTGAGAACCGTAGACCACAAGGGGGGGTCAAGGAGTCAAATACGGGCTTAATGGGACCCAGTGTTTGGGCCTTGATGGCCTTCTAACAACTCAAAGGGGGTCCCGTAGGCCATCTGCAGGAGGAGTTACTCCCACCACGGGTTACTGTCCTCATGAGATCCTGGTCTCTCCTGGCATGACCTGTGGGAAATGAAGACCACAGTGTCCTGTTCTAGTGGAGTTGGTTCTGGTAAATATTCAGCAGGATTAAACTGTGTGTTGGCCTGGAGCCAAACCACATAAGAGCATTTCATTGGACTTCAATAAGTGGAAAGGTACCGATTAATAAAACCAAAGGCAGTAGTTTAACCCTCGTGTTGTCTTCACGTCAGGATTGAAAATCCACACTTTTGGTGACGTTTTTTATCGATGTTTTTAACTTTTTCTCATGTTTTTGTCCCTTTTATCCACACTTTTACAATGTTTGTCCCTTTTTGTGTTTGTTTTTAGTTTGTTATTTCTGGAATTTCTGGTCCATAAACCTCATTTATAGGAAATTATACCTAATGTTTGAGTTAAAAGAAAAGCAGAAATTAGGAATTATTGAGACTAAAATTAAAGGAATGGATGTTGATGATAATCACAGACTGGAATATGTCAACTTTTACTCAATACTATTTATATTTAATACCAATACTACTTTACATATACATACATATAATAATACTCAATACTATTTCAAAAACACTTCCATTTGTTTTACAATGCTATAAAATGGTATAAGACGCCCCAAAATGAATGAAAGGAGAGATTTGTACTTGGCAAAGAGCGTTGGGTGGAATCAATCATGTTATTTTGGGGAATTATAAAGAACACTGATATAGGACAACATGAGGACAACATGAGGACAACATGAGGACAACATGGGGACAACATGAGGACAACATGAGGACAACATGGTGATGACATGAGGACAACATGAGGACAACATGAGGACAACATGGGGACAACATGAGGGCAACATGAGGACTACATGAAGACAA
>NW_023265587.1:654929-657331 GCF_013103735.1 Etheostoma cragini
AAATGTAAATTTGTCTCGATCTTTGTAAAAGTGTTTCAGACTTTGTAATGTTGTTTTGCACTTCCCGGCCACCGTACGTTTCTCTCCAGTCCCAGAATGCTGTGTGGACTAGTCAGACCCTCCTCTGCAGCGCTGTGGAGGACGGTCTGGCAATAAGAGACTAGCTGTGCATAAGCTGGATGCAAAATGTACCATTATACCAAGAAAGAGTCCTCTGGTCCAACATGACGTCCTCCCCAGACCTGACAGACTTTGTGAACTTGATCCATGGTACTAGGTCCCCTTTGTTTGGGTGAAATCGATGAGTCCCCGCCTCTTCTCGACCGTCCTCTGACGATGTAATCTAAGTCACCTTGCTACTGCTCAGAGAAGACATGTCACTGCGAGAAGAAGGCACGTTGAACATTACAACCTGTCCCTGCTGGATCCTGGATCTATTGTCTAACTGTGGTGGGAACGTTCTTGCATCTCCAAATTTAGCTCTGATGGGTCAGCAGGAGTGCAACGATAAACTTAGACTGCGTTTCACGTCTGTGTGTGTGTGTGTGTGTGTGTGTGTGTGTGTGTGTGTGTGTGATCATTAGAGGAAGCAGGAAGTCTTTGAAGCGCTTCCTCTGATTTCCTCGCTTGTGTCGTGGCGGGCGGCGAGCCGTCCGTCCGTGACACAGCTCGACGGTTGTGAACGCATCTCAAAGGAGCCGGTGCTCAAAGAGATGCGGAGCCTGTCAAAATGATGCTAATGTCCTCTGCACACACACCTCTCTGAATGCTGACGTCACGCAGCACCTCCCTTCCTGTCCAAAGACACACGTCTTTCAACCCGGGTCCCGTTTGATCCAGTGGAAATAAGAAACGGCGGGTTGTATCCTGGCAACAAGTTCGTTGCCAGGTGACAGAGACGGAGGTCCTGATACCAGAGACTGCATGCAACAGGCAGAACATAAAGATCCTCTTTGTTTCTTTGATAATCCTGCTCTGATGGTCTATAATCATTAAAGCAAACAACAAACAACACAGGTCTGTGTGAAATCATATTAACAGTAAACTCCCTCACTCATCCATGGCGTCTGACGTAATAAACCTCGCTGGTCAGCAGATGGAGGGACGCTACAGCAGAATCCGGATCCCCGCACCTTTTCCGGACCTTAACCAGCTTGCCTAATAGCCGCGTGGAGTCATAACGTACACACCGGCGGCCTGCAAATGTGAAAACAGCCATAAATGCTGAGATTGTTAGACGTGTTCCTTCCAGACACCGGGCCTTTCATGTGGCGCCCATTAGCCGAGATAACGATCATCTCGGAGGCGCTGCAGCTGACAGATCCCCCCCGAAGGCCTGGCTGGGCCGACTGTGTACTCTTACTTTGATTTAGATGCAGCGGCTTCTAAATCAAATGCACGTTTAGCTCAAATAAAGACATGGGATTTGTAAAGCACATATTTGACGGTGAACTGTGTGTTAGGATCACATGACTACACGTGTAGGTGTGTTTAATGTGAAAGGTACCTAACACCAGAAGACTCTCACCTGGTTCTCTACGGACCGTTTTAGCACGTTAGACCTCGTTCTTCAGGGTCTACAACAACAAAGGGTTCTGAGAAGCCCGTTGGACGCCTGGTCCTGGTGCCGGACCTTCCTTGGCAGGGCTGTGGGGGGAGGTCCTACACGGGAGACTAGGTGATGACTGAACGTGTCTTCTGGGAGTGGACATGTGTGTCCCTGTATGCCAACAGGTGAGCTGCAACAACTTGGAAGGCGATACGTCAACTTGTTCCTCTGCCCCAAAAGTGGGCAAAAAATAATGATACATACATGCAGTTTAACCCTCATGTTGTCCTCCTGTCGTCTTCATGGTGTCCTCATGTCGTCTTCATGCTGTCCCCATGTCGTCCTCATGTCGTCTTCATGTTGTCTTCATGTTGTCTTCATGTTGTCCTCATGTCGTCTTCATCTTGTCTTCATGTTGTCCCCATGTTGTCTTCATGGTGTCCTCATGTTGTCCTCATGTCGTCTTCATCTTGTCTTCATGTTGTCTTCATGGTGTCCTCATGTTGTCCTCATGTCGTCTTCATGTTGTCTTCATGTTGTCTTCATGGTGTCTTCATGTTGTCTTCATGGTGTCTTCATGGTGTCCTCATGTTGTCCTAATGTTGTCTTCATGTTGTCCTCATGTTGTCTTCATGTAGTCCTCATGTTGTCCTCATGTTGTCCTCATGTTGTCTTCATGTTGTCTTCATGTAGTCCTCATGTTGTCCTCATGTAGTCTTCATGTTGTCTTCATGTTGTCCTCATGT
This sequence comes from Etheostoma cragini, assembly GCF_013103735.1. Classification (NCBI taxonomy): domain Eukaryota; kingdom Metazoa; phylum Chordata; class Actinopteri; order Perciformes; family Percidae; genus Etheostoma; species Etheostoma cragini. The sequence goes on from NW_023265587.1 coordinate 657,225, forward strand.
TGCCCTCATGGTGCCCTCATGTTGCCCTTATGTTGTCCTCATGTTGTCCTCATGTTACCCTCATGTTGTCCCCATGTTGTCCTCATGTTGTCTTCATGTTGTCCTCA
>NW_023265587.1:657431-657732 GCF_013103735.1 Etheostoma cragini
GACCTCCATGCACAACTGACACAGCAATCATCTTTCCTGCCAGGTAGTACTCATCCTCCCTAACAGCTGTGAATGAAGTCATATTGCAAAATTATAACAAAATGCATTATATACTGTTGTATACAAGCATATGTCATGTGATATATATGGTCAATGATCATTAACCAACCATTAGTAGCCTATAGTACACATCTAACCCATATGCATACCATTTGCATTGTAGACCAAGAACCGATGTCCTTCTGGTCCATCAAAAATGGGCCGGTCTTTTAGGTGTTTCATTAGTAGAGTTAAAAACTCT
>NW_023265587.1:657821-658060 GCF_013103735.1 Etheostoma cragini
TACGCTTGAAACCTCTGACTGCCCCATCCCAAACATTAGCCCTTGAGATGTTGAACCGACTGACTCTTTTATGATCAATAGGAAGCGACAGGTTTGCTACGATGTCAGGTAATGTAATGTCCGTCTCCTCCCTGTAACGACAAAAAGTGACTTCATTTGTGAATATTCCAGATATACCAGAACTATTGCACTGTAAAATACTGGAGTGCTATAGTCAAAAGCTGTCATATTACATTGCT
>NW_023265587.1:658113-658613 GCF_013103735.1 Etheostoma cragini
CTTCATCCTCTGGCTCAACATTGGGTGAAAACAGGTCTGTGTATTTACTGTTGGAAATGACCATTTCCATGTTAAAACCTCTTACAAACAATGTATATAATGTATATGCATATATACATATGTCTTCCCCATGTAATCAGTTAAATAAATATAAATTATGTCAGTCATTATTTTTATTTTTTATTTTTTACTTACCTGTAGCAAGAATTTTTTTCTGGATTTGTTTCAGGTCGATCCACATCCTCAGCATCAGATATTACTATCTGAAAAACCGATTAAAATGTCTGAAACAACAACATCGGAGGCAAGAAATGTCATGCAGCCACAGTCTCCCTTATTACCTGTCCTGGCTGAATTGCTGAGTGTCCTGGATCTTGTCTGAAACATGATAAAAACATAAAATGATTAGCTCCATGATAAAGATAATGTAGTTTTGAGTAACACATAGTAGTAGGTGGGTCTTTTCTAGTGGCCAGGGTGCTCTGGGCTAGAGTGGGTGT
>NW_023265587.1:658651-659059 GCF_013103735.1 Etheostoma cragini
TAGTCAAATCATGTAAATATTACGTATGCAGCCCAAATTCCTATTGGTTGATTATTACTAGAGAAAAAACATTGTCTCTCATTACATCTATTTGACTCCCTGACAAAGTTCAGAAAAAAAGTTTGTTTAATTGGTTCAGGTTGACTGTGCCAATTCAATAAAGGTCTATGTGAGACCCACAATGATGTGGGACATATGGATGGACTGGATCATTCTCATTTTTTTTAATAGTTTGGTTGATTTGTGTCATTTGGGTTTATTCACCTGAAAGAGAAACTGTATTTCTGTAGGTTTATTCTGTGATGTTAATAAAAGCTCAGATAGGCAGCGGTGTGTCCTTTAGGTAGGGAGCAAGTTACAGAAACAGTCAATAGCATGTAGCAACGTTGAGCTCATGTGCAGGGTTTC
>NW_023265587.1:659159-664488 GCF_013103735.1 Etheostoma cragini
TATCCAGAACCGCACACGCAAGACAGTGAAGGAAGAAATGGGGGGGGTCTTTTTCCTCTCATATCAGTGGTGGGGGGGTCGCTGTAGACATGCCCCACGTACCTCGCACTGGCCATTGTTTTGATGTTAACAGTTCTGGTTCCAGTTCTTCCGTTCAGTACCAGCTCCTGTCGGTTCTCGTTTGAGAGGTGCAGTTGAAACGCGTCACATGCCTATTTTATTTTGAATTAATGGTGATAATACGGTTTTTCAAAATAAAAGGGAGCCACCCTTTAGAGCGCTGCTTGCTGTGCTCCAAGGCTGCAACGCAACAAGGGCCTGGACGTACGGGGGCCGCCGCAAAAACCAAAGGATTTGGAACCAAAAAGAGAACCGGGCCAGAAAGCTCTCGGTCTACCGGTCAGTTCTGGTTCCGACCCTCCCCCATGGTCCTGAAGGCTGGGTCCTGACCCAGAGAACCAGATCCAGGGTACAAGTGGCCGACATGGGTTTCCTCAGCAGGGGGGGCCCCCTTAGAGACAGGGCGATAAGTATTACCTATCTATCTAAATCATGTCCATCGATGGTTTACAAAGTATTTAAACTACTACTAACTACTAATAACCATGCAGACTACTAGTACCCATAACAACGGGTCTTCTATCTATGTAATGTTTATAAATATGGTTTTTTTAAAGGTTTACAAACCTGTTGTAATCACTACTCCATACCTAATATAGTATATGAGGGATATAACACGTGTAACAATAAACTGTTAATTACCAGCACTACTAATAACTAGTAACCATTATTATTAAGTAGAATTTAAGTGTTTGCTAACAGTTAAATGACAGTCTGTCAGTCTAAAGATGAGTTAACTATTACCATCTATTAATGATGGTTATCATAAAGTGTGGATTAGATATGATATTTGGCACATGGCTGTACACCATAAACAGTTCTGGCTTCTCCTTATAAGCAAAAAGCAGGGTTATATTAATATGTTACTATGAGCATAGTCCGTGTGGAGCGCTGGGAATACGTGGAGCGTGCAGCAGTAACGTCTGATTCCCAGTAATAAGAGTTTAAAAGCACCCACGTGACCATAAAGAGACGTATTCATAAATACTGATTTTAGATCAGTAAAAAAAGGCTTCCACTTCCTGCTAAACTAGTAGTGGAGATGCATTTTAGTCACCATCTTGTTGTTGTTGTTGTAAAGCAGCAGCCATCATGGAAATATGCAAATGTAATCCCAGTAAACTGTGATGAGCACGGTTTACTGGTCTGAGCCTTTAGTGACTGTCTGGGGGCGGGGGACCAAAAGCAATAAGCAGGACTTGGACCTGGAGTGGAGACCTAGGGACTAATAAACCAGCTGATCTGGCTCCCTTGTAGACTGATGGGCTATTTTTAGCCCAGACCCGTGATTCATTGGATGAAAAGGAGGCGATATTTCTCCGACGTCCCACTTCAACGCTTCTACTTCAGATTAATTAAACATGGGTGCGCTGAGAAGTCAGTTTACTCTAAAGACCCGCGTCCATCTTGGGGCCTGGGAGGACTTGGGGTCCATTAATCTCCCGCTGGCACAGATCTAATGAGCCAATTAATGTTAAACAGAGGAATGGGACAGATTAGGAGCGATTCATATGAGGAATGATTCCTTGATGGTGTTGGTGCACTCGCCGCTCCCTCGCTGGGATTAACATGGAGCCGGTTCTCTGGATGGGGGATTTGGATGTAGTCTGGGGGTTTTCCAGAATCCTCCATTATTGATCTTGTTGCCTGACGATGCGGTTTAGGACAATACATATATTTACTTCTGCATTAAAACGAAAGAGAAATCGTTTTTGAGTTCAGTTGGACGTATTTTCCTAAACCTCATCGTCAGCCAATAAGATCATAGCAGATTTACTACTATGAATTATTGATATAGGCCTAGTTCAAGGTTTTGGACAACTGGCCTTACCAAAACACCAAAAACTCTGTAAACTGTCGAATATAGTTTTCAGAATAACTTTATTAAGATGAGATTAAGAAGTAAAGACATGGGTTTCCCAGAGCTGCAATCATAGATATTCAATCAAATAAGAGTCGAACAAAATGTGAAGTTAAGGAGCATCGTTCAGATGCATCGCATGGCCTTCATCGTTGATGAAGACCCAAGTATTGTTCCCGAGATCACACACACACACACCCAATCCCAAGGGCTCATGGGAGAATCCCACTGTAGACTTAGACCCAATCAATGAGCTGGCCTTGGCTTGATTCAGGGTTCTCCTCCATTTCTCTCAAATGTGGCTATGAAGCCATCTCCTAACTCCATCTGTAATAACGAGCACTCATATCTGCATATTTCTACATATAACACAACCTAGGTCAGGGGTCAGGCTATAACCAGGCGAGGAAAGAAGTTCTGATGCCTTCCAGTTCATTGTCATTGAATCACGACAAACGCGCGTGGGATGTTCAAGTACAACTGGAAATCTCAGCGTTCTAACAGACTGCTGGCCAATGGCAGCCTTCGGACACGCTGAACCATCATCAGTCTACACACTTTGGAGAGCAGCTGTTAAAGAAAAGTAGGCAGATTTAAGCGTTGTTTAAGATTTCTGTAAACGGACATTTAAGGACCGCTACTGTACTTTATTCCTTCCATTCCTACAAGGCTCTGATTGGCTCCGTTGGTTTTTTTCAACCAGGAAACACAACTACTGCCCTGCTTGAGTCACTGGGAAAGATTTAGATGTCTGGAACCAGGCTGGGCTACAGAAAACAGAAAGAACATCCATCTTCTCTTGGCTGGTTAAAAGCAAACTTTCATTTTTCCACATTAGAAACAAGACAAACTCTGAAAAAGCAGACAGCATTTTATAGGTCAGACGGACTAGAAACCCAGAGCTCTCCTCCTCCGTGCCGTCTCACAGTACCATCTAGTACCAGCGACCTAGATTCTCCCTGATGTGGGAGACAAATGTGAGACGTGTGCAGAGCCTGGAGCATTACGGGGCCACGGTGGGACCCAGGGAGCCCTCGTAGTCTGGGAGTCTGAGCCATCACCATCACACCCTGCTGATCTAATAGAAGCACCATCATGTGTGAGGGCCATGGAGGGGTGACAGGGGTGGAGAAGTCACCCAGCTGATTAATGAGCTCGCCATCCAGTTGGAGGACCCCCCCCCCTTGGTCCTTGGTCCCTTAAAGGGTCCACTTGTGGGACAAGCTGTAAAGACCATAGTATTGACAAGGTCCACCATCATTAGTTCTGCTACCTGTAAAAATCAGTTATTTAGTACTGAAGAAGAGCTTAAAACATCAAACACAGAACCAGTAAGGACTATCAAGTTAGGACAGGGGTTCCCAAAGTTCCCCCCCCCCCCCCCCCGTCAACAGCAGTGTTTCCAGGATTGCTTAGCATCCTAGCCATATGTACGCCTGGTCCTATTTAATAAATCTTAATCATTGTGGAGCCAGAACATGGGTGTGCACACCATCATCGCAGCAAAACCTCAATCAGTGTATGTTGAAATTGAGTGTTGAAGTGCTTCACAGTTTAGGATCGAATCAAACAATGATGAAGAGGAAGATGGTGCTCAAACGTAATTAAAGTTTTTAAAGTTTTTAAATTGCATTTGACTGGCGCTTCACAGAAAGCCGTGTAGCCTACAACAGTAACAATCAGGCTTAAAATCATTGTTTTATGTAAGGGATTTGCTGCACTTTGCGGTAGAGGATCAGGGCCACATGTGAAAGATATTTGACTTTAAAGTCAGAATTGTGACTTCCTTTTGTCTTTGTGCCCTAGGCCAAGTGGCCTTGGCCATAAAATGGTTAAAATACATGTCTTTCTTTAATGCCTTGCTCTACTCACCGAGCTACATCCACCCACTCACGTTGGGTTTGTCATATTTTAAGAGATTTCTAATCAAGTTCGTCCCACGTCGTCAAAAGTGTTAACCCCCCCTAACATCTGAATAATGAGGAAAAGCTTCGGTTTGGAGTCACGTCCTACAGGCTTTGTAAGAGAATAATCCTAAATGGTGCGGGCATGGTTGGCTGCGTGACCGCGACAACAAAAGGCCACCTACACCAAGCCCTGAGGAACACCACGGGAGGGCTTTAAGAGATGCCACTTAGAGTTCATCTAGGGCGGTTTGATGGGAAACTAGTGGCATCGGAGCTGCATTCAGACAAAGGCTTGGTGCTTTGTTCTTACTCTTCCCATCTAAATCAACAGCAACCAAAACACACACACACACACACAAAGTCGTTATTTGTCTCATTTATATTTCAAAATCGACTCTTTACAGAACGACATCCATCTGTAGAGTTACCTTCGGTTATATTCACCTGACTGGTAACAAGTAGAGCAGAAGTGAAGGAAAATGCAGTATATTCTTGATTTATTTTAGCCACTAGGGGGCAATAAATCCAACATTCACTCTATTTTAGCTCCGTTTTGGTCTCCATCGAGTCCTGAGGACAAGATCTTCCTCCTTAACTTACATTTAGTTCACTTCCTTGCAGTGTGGTGAGAATTGTCTCACATAGTCCCATTAATAATAAGACTAAAATATTGATTGCAGCTTTAAAATCGACATGCCAAAGCATGCTGGATATGCGGACATTGAGCCCGTTTAGTTGACTACTTCCCACTCTACACTAAATAGAAACACATCACCAACTTCCTCTGAATACTGCAGTTTCTTTCTGTTATTGTAACGCCAAACTGAGCACCTGAAATCTCAGAATCCGCTTTGGGATAATGTCTGAAACTGAAATTAGATGCGCTGTTACACTTTTTGAAGGATCTATAATGATTTCAGCTCATGTAATGGGTGCTGTATTGTCAGAAATGACATTATTATTAGTATAATTTCCATCTTCCTCTTATTTCTGGCCACTATGATCCATTCCATGCTCGGTTTGAAGGGACGGCACTTCATTTGAATTGAAGGTGCCTGTGATCATTTTCATGCTTCATTGGACCAGATTGTCACATTATTGGAGCTGCTGCATCACTAATATGCAAAATAGGAATATTTTAAATTGAGGAGCTTTTTATGTTTTTTTAAGTGCACGTCCAAGGACCAACTCGTGAAATGACACAAGCATCCCTATACGGACTCTTGGACTCCAGGAGAGGGACGGGGTAGGTTTATGTTAGGACTACAACTACCGATTATTGTCATTGTCCATTAATCTGTCAAAAGTGTTCTCATTTAAGTCTATAAAGTTGCATCAAATGGTGAAAAATGTTGATCAGTTAATCTGTCCAATCTGAGGACTGTGGTGACCTGGTCCTCAGGTCTCTGCAGGGTAAATCCAGACAGCTAGCTAGACTATC
>NW_023265587.1:664588-670404 GCF_013103735.1 Etheostoma cragini
CTCACTCTGGAGATAAAACTAGTGAGATGTCTCACTCTGGAGATAAAACTAGAGAGATGTCTCACTCTGGAGATAAAAAAAGAGAGATGTCTCACTCTGGGGATAAAACTAGTGAGATGTCTCACTCTGGAGATAAACCTGATGTGGTTCCTAGAGTCTCTAAAAGTAGACTGGGGACCAGAGCGTTCAGCTATCAGGCTCCTCTCCTGTGGAACCAGCTCTGGTTGCAGCTGTCGCTGTGGTCCTGCACCATGCCCTGCTACACCCTGCGGTGCCCAGCTACACCATGAACTACAACTACTATTTCTAGTTATATTTCCATTATCTTTATTGGGACTATTATTGCCACAAGGGCTGGGCAATAGGGAGAAAATCAGAAATCATGATATTCTTGACCAAATACCTCAATTTCGATATTCCAGGGTTGACAATTGGTGCTTTAACAAAATATCTTCCCACTTAGATTTTAGATAAATGATCATCAGTAATGTGGACGTAATGTCTAAGTGAGGAAAAGCAAAATAATAGAACAGTCTGGTAAGTTCAGGAAAGTACATCACTTTAATGCAGCCTTTAAAATCAGGAAAAGACATCGCTTGTGTCATATCACGATATCACAATATCCAAAAATCTCTCTCAAACACAAACACACACACACACACACAAACACCTGGATTGATACCGCAAAATATCTCTTTAAATCAACTACAATGTGTAAAGTCTAAACATGTGTTGATTGGCCAGGGAGGACGGAGGAGCCTTATGAAGATATCAAAGTTATGATTTTAATTAACATCAGTATTTGAGTATGCCCCCCCGTTCTTTAAGCCTACGGGGAGACTTGAAACCCCGAAACAGCTCCTGTTGGTTTTAACTAACCTCCAGTCTAAACCCAAAGATATTTAAGGTACCGATCCTCACAGAACAATGTTTGACAGAAAGATGGCAGACAGGAGTAATAACCTGATGATTACATACAGCTCTAATGTTGAAACATGAGCAATCCTCTATCACGAGCCTGTTCAAAACAAGGGCTTTCTCAATTAAATGGCTTCTGAGTCTTACCACGCTGTACTGGGAGAAGTGAATGCAGCACTTTGGTTCCTCTCCTTTATTGGCTTGTTTTTCTTCAAATAAATCCCTTATTCACTGGCATTCTTGAGTGAGAGTCGGTGTATCAATAAAAAAAACTGGAGCTAGAGGTTAAAGACGCTGTGCTCTAATAAATGTCTTCACCAGACTCACAGAACAGGAACAAGCAGAACAAGGGAAGGAAAACAGAAATATATCAGATCTGAAGATTACATGAGGAAGGAATGAGGATGTTTACGAGGATGCAATGTAGCCTAAATGTTGAGTTCATTGGCCGGACTCATCCAACAGCAGCCTACCCAGCTTCAAAAGTAGTAAAAACTGTAAGACTATGACCTTAAAGGAGGCCTGGAGGCCAGCAGATGGACTTAGCCCACGTTAACCAGCCATACAACAAACAAAAACCATAATTCTACACGTCGTATCTGCTGAGAACTCGGTAGTGGGGGGAATCGGTGATATTAACCCTGCATGTCCTGCTGCTCTTTGTCAATTTGACCCGTTGTCCTATATCAATGTTCTTTATAATTCCCCAAAATAACATGATTGATTCCACCCAACGCTCTTTGCCAAGTACAAATCTCTACTTTCATTCATTTTGGGGCGTCTTATTCAATTTGATAGCATTGTAAAACAAATGGAAGTGTTTTTGAAATAGTATTGAGTAACAGTTGACATATTCCAGTCGGGGAAATCTGATTTATTAATTTAAATATTAGGTCTAATTTCCTATGTGAACCCACTTAGTCATTGTATCTACTTTTATGGGGAATATTTATCATAAGTCATTGTTCTTATAGTTTGTAAAAGCACTAACAGTCAACCCTACAATATCGCAGCAGCAGTATTTGGTCAAAGATATTATGATATTTGATTTTTTTTTCACCACCAGGCTCCTGAACCATGACCCATACGAGAGATGCATCAGTATTTGGCCCCTCCCCCCCAGGTTAACGACATCCAATGAGTTTAGCGATCTTCAGAAACCTGCCTTTTGTTTCTAACAAGTTACTTTTATTAAAGCTCATTGGGCCCTCAATGAGCCCACTCCCACTTTCCTGCCTCTACCTGTCGTCATTTACATTTTGATAGTGGTTGATAAGTGGTTGAGTCTGAAGTTTCTGAATGTCACACTCCAACTTCCTCACCCAGCTGGCTAGCAAGTTTAGATTTAACTCCTATGTTTGCCTACAAAATGTTGTATTTTTACTTATAGGACCAACATGACCAACATGTTGAATGACCTCAATGTTGAACTGCAAGGAAAGACAAAACAGTGGTCAATATGATCAATATTGATGATCAACAACTTCCCCCCATTCACACAAACATTTGATCCATTGCTTTTTATATAAAAAAAATACAACAGCTTTTACCTACCAGTACTCATGCTCATTGTGTGTATTTGGCTCATTTAAGACACCAAGCAGTACTCCATGTCTTCAGGTTGGCGGTGCGTCACTTAGCTTGTGGTATCTGACAAAAACACTAATTCATTTAGCATAAGCCCATTTTCAATCAGAATAATTAGGTTCTTTTTGACAAGGCCCTGTTGCTGTACCTACATCAGTGGTGCATATTCCCAAACAAATTAGCAAGTCATTAAATTACCACACAGGAAGAGCTTTTAGGGCCACCGGGCCCTGGGACACGGGCCCTTGGTAATCCAGTTTTGTTTTGTTCAGACTGCGGTTGTCCCTGTTGTCCCTGCCTGTTAGATTCGGACAATTTGATTGGTCAGCATGGCTAAAATGAGCCTTTTTGAGGGGCATTACAAAAAGGTAGCGATTCGATTACATTTATGATTTAATTTGAATTAGAGATTCTCTGAGAGTTTATGCTTCAAACTGTACAAGCAAAAAGCAACCCTCAAATCTATTTTATAATGCACCACTGGTTAATGTTTACATCAAGAACCGACCCCCAAAACGTTGGTTTAATCTACTTTTTCCATTAATTACATGAAAAAAATGGGATTTTCTTAATCTCAGATCACTTAAACAGAAAAGATAGATTTGAGTGATTTAATTATGTAAACCCAGCCCTAATATGAAAAGGTGGGATGAATTTACTAGAGCGAGAGCGTAAATGTCTGGATTAACCCAATGTACATTTGTTGAATTAGGTAAAATTTAACCATTCAAAGACAATCTTCAACAGTGTTTTCACATCAGAGATTATGAATACATATTAACGGAACTTGAATTCTTTTAAACAGGACCCATTTAAACCCATCCTGCAGCGGGAGTTCAGTAGTTGTGTAGAAGGAGATTGGAGAAAACCATCTGCCAGGATTTGTTTTCCTCCTAGTGACCAGGTGTGTGGGCTCAGTGTTGACTCACACGTCATAAACACCACCTGCTGAGCTGGCGCTCATAATCACTCTCCTCCTGACCAACTTTGCTCAATTCAGGTACAAAAGACACTGACTTGTTTTACGTTCTGTTCATTTTTGACAACATTTGTCCTAAACTTAACTGCAACCAGGAAGACAGAATAAGGGCTCCCATCACACCCCCTTCATCCTACATACAGATTGGCATGGTGTTCTTTCAGTTAGCTTGTAGCTAATAGCTAGTTGGATTTTGCAGTGAGAGATGATCTTATGGAAAGTTCCTGTCCTTAAAGTCCTTAACGCGTCTCCACATTTAAGCGTAGGCTTAAAACTTTCCTCTTTGATAAAGCTTATCGTTAGAGCTGGATCAGGAGAGTCCTGAACCATCCCTTAGTTGTGCTGCTATAGGCCTAGACTGCTGGGGGACTTCCCATGATGCACTGAGCACCTCTCTCCTCCTCCTTCTCTCTATCTGTATTGAACCTCATTCCATTAATGCATGTTACTAACTCAACTTCTTCACTTTCCCAGAGTCTTGGGCTCTCTCGCCCTTGAATTGAATTGAATCCTTGTTTTGTCCTCGGATCAAATTTGACCGGTTTACAAAAACTTTCTATAGCAGAAAAGAACGTTGAAAAAAACTACAGATAAGCAGAAAAAAAAGAAATTGGAAAAAGGTGACAAAAACACTCAAAAAAACTGGAGCGACAAAGAAATTGACTAAAATATCATTAAAAAAATCTAAGTAGTGATAAAAAAGAGGCATAAAATTGACAATAACATTCAGAAAAGTGTAGAAAAAGAAATGTTGAAATTTCAACCCAGAAAAACACAAAGTTGCAAGTCAACGGGAAGACAACACAAGGGTTAAAAGGTTGGATTTTCATAAATTTTTTGAGTTGCCACACAGTAAATTAAATTTCATTGCTTCAAGACAAACTACACAACGCAACCTGCATTAGTTCAATCAATGACAAATTAACGCGATCGACAACATTCTTAATGATCATCTTACTGATTGATCATTGATTAATCATGCCCATCCCTAAATCATATCCTTCCTAGCAGTTTTGTTCCTTCCTTTTGAATGTACTGATAAAACATGAGGGACCCTGGCAGTCCAAGGGAAGCAGGATGATCATACAGCTGCTGTGTAAGAAAACCAGCACGCACACTCACATCTTTGGTTCATTTTCCTCAGCTGGTGGCTTTTTTAATGGCTGTCTGCTACGCTTGCTTGTTAGACTCCATCACTGCTGTACCCTCCTTTATATACTTTATCCAATTTACTCCAAATGAGCCATCTCTGAATACATTGGTGTTTCTCCTATTATTGAACAGGCCTGGCTGGCCAACAGTGGAACAATCCTCTCTTTTTAAGCCATTGTGTTTCCCTTATAACGTCAATTAACATTACTAAGACCATTTAGCAAATTCAGTATTTCCAAAAAGCAAGTTCTGCTCAGTGGTGGTCTAATACAACCAAAGCAGGTGTCACCTGCTCATCAGATAAACACTCCTGCACATTTACACTCCAATGGCGCATCATCGAGGGCATCAACTTGGGGTTCAGTGTCTTGCCCAACGACACTTTGACATGGGACTGCAGGGCCAGGGATTGAACCACCAACCTTCCCATGGGCAGGCAACCACTCTACCACTGAGCCACAGCCGCCTAATCTCAGCTCATTACCTGTACAAAAGACACCTGGAGCCAGAAAGCTCTCTTTCAGAGGGGGTCAAATACTCCTTTTCCTCATCAAAATGCAAATCAGTTTATAACAAGTATTGCCATGCGTTCTTCTGGATTTCTTGGTTATTATTCTGTCTCTCACTGTTCAAATAAATCTACCATTTAAATTATAGACTGATCATTTATTTATCAGTGAACTCACAACATACAAAATCAGCAGGGGATCAAATACTTTTTTCCTTCACTGCACGCTGCAGCTAGGTGCTTCCACACACATGTTAGATAAGAGCCAGGGCTCCTGGGCTCTACAGCACCTTGTTACACAGACTCGTTCGATAAGAGCCAGAGCTCCTGGGCTCTACAGCACCTTGTTACACAGACACATGTTAGATAAGAGCAAGAGCTCCTGGGCTCTACAGCACCTTGTTACACAGACTCGTTAGATAAGAGCCAGAGCTCCTGGGCTCTACAGCACCTTGTTACACAGACACATGCTAGATAAGAGCCAGAGCTCCTGGGCTCTACAGCACCTTGTTACACAGACACATGTTAGATAAGAGCCAGAGCTCCTGGGCTCTACAGCACCTTGTTACACAGACTTGTTAGATAAGAGCCAGGGCTCCTGGGCTCTACAGCACCTTGTTACACAGACTCGTTAGATAAGAGCCAGGGCTCCTGGGCTCTAGATCACCTTGT
>NW_023265587.1:670504-678473 GCF_013103735.1 Etheostoma cragini
CTCCTGGGCTCTACAGCACCTTGTTACACAGACTCGTTAGATAAGAGCCAGAGCTCCTGGGCTCTAGATCACCTTGTTACACAGACTTGTTAGATAAGAGCCAGAGCTTTTTTTAAACTTATTTATTATTCACTTCACATAAAATGACAAGTATACATACAACAATACATATTTTAGAAACACACACAAGTAGATGGTCAAGTGTACTACAGTAAGTGTAAATACAATTGTAAAATACAAATAAATTAAGAGAAAAATAAACAAATAACCAAACCTGTCTGATTTGAGCTGTAACTTTGCTGTGATTTTCTCCATGATGAACACATTCTTTACCCTTTCTCTCCATTCCGGTATGCTGGGAGGTTGTGGCTTCAACCAAGAGGATGTGATTGTTTTCTTTGCTATTAGAAGCAGAATTCTCAGTAAAGAAGTCAAGTTCCCATCTGTAATGTTATCTGGGACTATACCCAGTATGTATAGTGTTGGATCTAACTTCAATACCCAAAACATGTGCTATTTCCTTTTGAATGTTCTTCCAATAATCTAAAATCTTAGGGAAATCCCAAAATATATGTGTAAAGTCCCCTACCGAACCGCAGCCCAAAGTATTACTGTACTTTGATGTAATAGATGGGGTGATAAAATACCTCATTTTGATCTTCCAATCAAACTCCCTCCATCTTGGGCTGCTAGTTATCTTATGTCCTGCTCTAAATGATTCTTCCCAATGTTCATCTGTTATTATAATATTTGCTTCCAATTCCCATTTTTCCTTGACCTCCAAATCGTTATTGTTAGATTCCTGTTGTAGTATCTTCTACAATTGGGATATAATCCCTTTCTTTGTCTCTCCCTTTGTAAACGTCATTAATAATTCTTCTAGTTTTGGTGGGCCACACACAGCGTTATCCTGGAGATAAAGAGACGGTCTTGTGTGATGTAAATGTGAAGGCTTGCCAGCCAACAAAGTGCCAGATGGCTTCCTCCTGAAGCATAGCTTCCCCATATGTCAATCCCCAGTAATGACTCCCATCAGGTTAGCAGGAGGGAGGAGGTTACACGCCACCACTACACTCCCTGCATCAGAATTCAGATCTAAGACACACTGGTGGGACTGATACCACACTATACCATGTACCACAATGTCTGGACGATTAGGACCTAAGGCTGCTCAATAATGGAACAATTCATTGTCAATTTTAAAATCCAATTGTTTAACAAGATAACAATGACTTTTGGAAAGTGGTTGCATTTATTAAACGTAAAAACAGGGAAGCAAATCAAGAGTGAAAACACCTTAAACTGTCAAAATTAATTGTCTTAAATAATAAATAATGTGCAAAATAATAGTTTTCTTTTTAGATTTATTGCACGGCCCTATTACGACATGGATTATGTCATTTGTAAAACTGAAATAATATTGAAATGCATTATTCTAGAAATAAGTATAAAGTCTAAAAATACATGCAGGTTGTCAGATGAGGTGAATAACATGTCTTCCTATAATATATATCTTTTCTTGATTCTGGTTCTTTGAGGTGCAGGGTGAAAAATCATGAGTCATGAATTGGTCCTTTAATCTGACTGATCAGACGAGGTCAAACGTTTGAGTGTCTCATTCGTCATTCCTAGCAGCAGACAAGGACGGACATTTGGTCCTCGTGTCCTCTACCAAATCTGCCAGAAGGGGTTTGGCTTCCAAACAGGTTGCATGGGAGGATGACTGGGAGGATGACTGGGAGGATGAGGGGAAGGATGACTGGGAGGACTTCCATTCAGCAGCTCAGCAGAATAAAATGCTACAAAATAAATGAATTATTTCCTCAATTTGTATTTTAAATTCTGTATCAATGGAAATTGTCAACTGCATCAACAGTAAACATGGGCTGTAATACGCTAGATAACACGCAAGTTGGACCACAGAGTCATTTGTGTTTTTTTTGTGTTAATTAGGTGAAACTTGCCTGTGTAGATAACCAAAAACGTTTCTTTCCGTCTTTAACCTCGGCCAAAACTACAGCCAGTTTGAGGACCTGTAGTTTTATGACCTGTACCCACTACAGTCGTTCCAACTCCGCTACATCTCTCTGGTGAGGGGCACTTTCGTGACAGGTGTATCACACGTCGGCTCAATTAGTAATCTGCTTTCCTACAGCGGTGTGAACCAAAAATCTAAAGAAGTAGCTGTGATTTAAATGCATTAAACGGATCAAAGGGATGCCGAAATAACTTTATCATGAAGGCGATTTGTACAAAGTCTTAATTCATGCATTGTCAGGTCTGTCCGCAACACAACAAGCAAACAACTTTTTAAATGGTTTAACTGAATTTGGATCGATAAGGACTATGCTAGGCACAAGAGTGTGAACCCTGATCGGTTTTTGCAACACAGAGGATGTGAATTTCCTGCTCAAGTTGAAAAATGTCAACTTTTTGCGTCGACTTTGTATGTAAACAAGCCAAGCGAAACATTCACTTTGCAATAAGTGTGATACCCAGGATAAGAAGAAGGATTGACTGGCTGCTGTTTACCCCAGTTCCTGGATCAGAGGCATTATGGATCCGCTAGATTCAATTACGCAGAATGGAGATTAATGTGCCAATGTATAAAGCAGCACATGGCTTCAGTCAGCAGGAGCGGTTAGGCCCGCGCCGGTTAGCAGCTAAAGTTAGCATTGTGTTGGGTGCAGTGCGGCAGCAGGGCTGCCAACTCTCACGCATCAGCAGTGAGACACACGCATTTGACTGGTTCCACACGCTCACACGCCACACCCCCGATTTGTCAACCCGGTCGGTCAAATTTCTGAAAGATGAGTTTATCTATAGATCTACCTGTTGAGCCACTCGCGATCGACTAGTTGAGCTTTCACAAACTGTGAGGGGGTTTAGGAGCGCTCCCTGTCTCTGGAATAATCAAATTCTCGCAAACTGAGAACATATTTTTCACGAGCCATCCCGGGTGCACTTCCCCGGCTTCAGGTATGAGCTCTGAGTATCACAGACCCCAAAACCCGTAGGGGGCATAACCCCAGACCCCCCCTAGGGAGAGCCCACCGTTCCCCCACACATAACGAATCCCAATTTAAACCCTGAAGGATAATGATGCTGAAAATGCCAAAGAAAGTTCTTTGTACGCGGCAAAATATGGGGTGCCCCCCCCGCAAAAAAAAAATTTCACTCCAAGGTATTGGGAAGAGTTGGCAGCTCTGCTGAAGTAATGTACAAAAATGAGTATTTCCAATTTACGCTACTCCACAACAATGCAGACGGAAATATTTCTACTAAACCCCCGTTTTCCAGCAGTTTTGCTTCAGAACGTCGGATTCTCATTGTGGGAGGATGAGGGCAAGGATGATTGGAAGGATGACTGGAAGGATGAGGGCAAGGATGACTGGAAGGATGACTGGAAGGATGAGGGGAAGGATGACTGGAAGGATGAGGGGAAGGATGAGGGGAAGGATGAGGGGAAGGATGAGGGGAAGGATGAGGGGAAGGATGAGGGGAAGGATGAGGGGAAGGACTTCCATTCAGCAGCTCAGCAGAGATGAAGAGACGGCGTTTTCTATGGCTGAAGTTCTGCTGAAAGCTCCAAGGACACATCATTGTGCTGTGAAAGAAAACTGCAGCACCTTCAACTAAAGGCTAACAACTCAAATTCAATAAGTCACGTCTCCATGGACGCAAAAAGAACGAATGAATGAATGTACAGTAGATTCTTTCTGACTGCCTCCTTTTTTCAAGTAAGTTTTGCTTTTCACGTATTGTCAGTTTGAGGAGAAAAGAACTCAGAAACCTTACATTTGTTGTTTAGTGATGAGCTAAACTTCTGTGAGAGTAGGTGAATTAAATGGAATCCACATATGTGATAGAAACTAGACATGCTTATACGCGGGTGAAAGGCCCTTTATTGCCTCACAGCTGTTTTCTACTGTGGCTGATTGGTTCCTCGGCTCAGCTTGAACGCAGGGGGGGGGGGGGGGGGGGGGGGGGGGGGGGGGGGGGGGGCTGAGCTGGGACTTACAGGAAGTTATCAAACTCATCATACTAACAGAAATGTACAACATGAGTTAACAATATTTAGGAGGGGTAATGAAAAAAAGAGGAGTGATAATGAAAGAACCTGAATCATAACAAAAGAACCGGAGTGTATATTTAAAGTCATGACTCAATAGTTCAAGACTGTGTCTGAACTTGATGAACTCGAACCCTTGACATTTCCTACTGACATGCAAAGCAGTGGTTTCCCTCCATCTATGTGTAAACGTCTCATGGTTCTCGGGCTGATGTTATAAACACATGCAGGGCACATCTGAAACTAGGTTATACAAAATATTTTCAGAGTCTCATTTAAAAACAGAATTCATTTTCTCTGAAAAGCTGAAGAAATCTTTGCAGCATTCAGTGTAAGACTATCTCAGCATTTGGCAGCTTCTTTGCATTTTTTCCAAAATCCTTCGGAGCCGAGTCATCATTACGCAATGATGACTCGGTGCTGAAGGATTTTTGGAGAGAGAGAGAGAGAGAGAGAGAGAGAGAGGTTGGTTTCTCTGCTTTTGAGATGCCACCATTTTAGCACTGCAGTTCACCTCTGTGCCTGTTGCCAAGCAACGTCTGACACTTTGGGGATGCGGACCTAAGCCAGGAACTGCTGTGGTGTTCCCCCATTGTTTTGCACTGTGCACCTTAGGTTTATGGCACATGGTCGGTCTCTAGAAATCCATAACTCCAGTTTGGGTGTATCTTCCAGAAACAGACAAGATCAAAATAACTGGGGCAGCTTGAACATGAACTGAGGACATGATGCAAAAAATAATCTCTTGTGCTATCAAACCAATCGCCACATTCGGTTGCAAAAAAACAAGATGGTGAAGGAATCGCCAAACTCAAGGCTTCCAAAACGGCGGTCCACAGACCAACGGGTGACATCACAGAGGCTACGTCCACTATTTTTACAGTCTGGGTGAAACCCAACCCTATATGTCAGTTTCAATCAGAAACTAGAGCCCCTATCAATACTGGATTTGTGAAGCCAATACTGATTTCCCTACTGAGAACATATCCCATAATGATATGTATAGCATCCAATGTAACACATACCATTACCACACGTGTTTCATGAGAGTTCCTTAATGGTTGTTAAGGAACTAAGACAAAGATAGTACTGAACAAGATATTTCACATGGATATTTTACGCATAATATCAGATGATAATTCGACAACGTTGAGAAAAGTGAAGCATTTGATGAAGTTGTATGCTGTAAAGAGACACTGTGTGTGTATTTTCAAGTGTTATGGGTCGCATTCACCGGCGTTTTTTGTTGTTGCTGTGGTGATGTGCATGAGCTATACTCCTGATCTTGTCAGTCATCTCATCTCACATGCGGTGTCTCTATGATCCTCTCCTGTCCTAATCCTGGTAGCCTACTCATGGATCACGTGCTGTAGTAGAGGGGCCTGCCTTGATAATCCTGCTTAAGCTATAGGCACACACTACTTGCTTCCCTTTCTAAATTTTTCAGCTCTGAACTCTTGTTATTCAGCCTGTAAAAAGGACATAAAGAACACACTGAAAACTTGCAGGTTGACCTAATTAGTTTGCAGTAGATGAACACCGATGTCTTCTTTAACAACTAAGCTTGGTAATGAAAATACGCTGGTGAATTTTCTTGGTGAGAGTTAGATTGACACTAAGTATAAAAACACCAGGTACTGGAGTGATGTGCGGGACTACTTCTATTCTACTAACTATTTTAACTATTCCTTTAAGTCTCAGGTATCAGTGTTTCTTCACAGCATTTGAATGCACCAGATGGGCAAATGATCATGTGCTTTCAGATGAATGACTGCAATGATGCCAATGACTATAAAACCTTCAAAACATATAAAAAGATGAAAAGAGTGTTATAAAGTGTTTACTCCCTTCAATATTCAAACATCTGCAACCTGTTAGGTCCCACCAGTTCCTCAGCTCTGCCGTTTAGCTGAAGTCCCGCCAATGAAGTAGTTTCAAGTGTGGTGACAGTTATTCAAAGCTTCACGCAGACAGCGGTATGATATTAAAGGCGACGCCAAAGCGGTGGAGGTGCTGTTGACAGTCCGCTTCCTCTGAGACGAGCAGGCGCCAACAGTGGTTTCTAAGCCCTGAGGCCTGACTGACAGGCTGAGGTCGTAAGGCAAGGCAACTTTATTTCTTTATTTCACCGACAAGGCAATACAGTGCTGTTTTAGTTAGTTCAATATTAGCCTATACACAATTTCATTTGTATATTTATTAGGTGTAGTATGTTCATGTTGTTCTTTTTGGTTCCTTTTGGCCCAGTTGGGATTGATACCAATCCTAAATCTCTGACTGGCACAACCAGTGTTATTAATGTTACTCTCACTGAGCAGTGGTACAAAAATTTTGTAATTTTGATAACCGTTTTGATACTTAATTAAGGTGGAAAATGGAAGTTTTGGGTTTAACGTATTTGTGTTGATGTTGAAATGGTTTTTAGAACATATGGTATTGAAAAAAAGTATCGTTGAGGAACTGAGATTGAAACTGAGGTATCGAATTTTGTGTGATGATGATTTTTTTAACAACTTCATGGTTTATTGTAAATGAAGTGACTTACGCAACTAATAATGCTCATGTAACAGCTCACATATGTCAGATATTGTCCATGTTTCAGCATGACACAATGCCAAATAGCTGAACTTGCATTTCCATTTCAGAAGAGCTTTGTGAGGAAGGTGAAGGCCAAGCCGACAGAACGAATTCAGGATCTCTCTGTTGGACTCTGACGGTAACAAGGTGAACTGATGGTCTCACGGTGGCAGAAATGATCCCGTCTCTTACTAGATGAGTTGTTGGATGAACCATCTCTCTATCATGCCCACCACAAACATCTAAACCACGCCCGTAGCTGCCAGCAGCTCCTCCCAGGACACCGACGTGGTGGGTGACTGGTAGTTTGGACACAAATGCAGTAGGTTGACAACAGACCGGTCAGTTTGGCTGCTGGTAACTGCAACCTTAGGGTTTCTGTCAGTACCTAATTATATAACAATACTATTGTTAATGTAAATGTCTTCTAGTGTGAAAGACTACATCATCTTGCCCCGCCCTAACTGCGGTGTATAGAGATGTTATTGGTATTCCAGTTGTGATGCTGAACGATGAATAAAGATTAATTTAAGAACCCAACAGTACCATCCTGCTCCACATCCTAGATCCTATAGGATCTATAACCCCTGTAAACGCCTTCATTGAGAAGTACACCTGCCGACTGTTTATCTCTTTATAGAGCGGGGCGGAAACACTTCTGGAAACGGGCGTTGATAAGTAACTGGTTTATAGTACTTGGAAACAGATGGAGACGCAGCTAAATTCCCCGGATTGACCGCATTCAGCTTCTGGCTCTACCGTATGTCTACGGTTACGGCTTTTTACCTGGAACTCCCAAACCTGTTCCTCTCCAGCCCACGTTAGCTCTGATAACTGACGTTAGCTAGCTTTAGCGCTGGTTTGAGCGGCCCTCTATAACGTCAGTGAACCGTCACCGGCCTGGTTCTATGGGAGAATACGACGGCAGAGGAAAACCCACCAACTACACATCCTGGCTGCCTGGGAGCTCCAGGGACAATCAAGGAAGATGGTAGCGTCTAACATGAAGTGTGCATAAATGCCCTTTTGGCTCAAATGTCCACATTCAACATCCAAAATGTTGCTCGTTGGTACGAGTGGCGCTCGCGTCGCTCCTGATGCGACGGTGTGCAGAGGCTAACCTTAGGCCGCCTGGCTCGTTAGCGCCCTGCTGGGAGCACGCAGCCTGTGATCTCGCTCTGTGTAACGACACCGAGGCAGCTGGGCTTCAGAAGAGGATCAATGGACTCCCCTCTGCCCCTGCTTCTCATCCCAACTTCATGGATCAGCAGGGTTAGGGTCTTCTCAGTAATCTGGTAACCCCCATGTTGCTTTCATGTT
>NW_023265587.1:678573-758212 GCF_013103735.1 Etheostoma cragini
TGAAATACTTTTGAGTAAAAGTTGACAAACTTTCCTTTAATTTTAGTCTAATTAATTCCCAATTTCTTATTTTCTAACTCAAACATTAGGTTTACTTTCCTTTAAATGAGGTTTATTGGCCATTAATTCCAAAAATAACTAAAACTAGAGTTAATAAGATAGTGTTACGTAGTGTTGGAAACGTCCAAAAAAGGGACAAACATTGAAAACAAAAAACTAAAACGTAAGCAAAATAAAAAAAAGCATCAACAAAAGTGTTGATTTTCCTTTTTGACGGTAAAGTGAGTTTCTTAGTCATTATATCCACATTAATAATGATTACCAGAAATCTCATTGTGTGAATATTTAGTGAAAGCACTAATTGGCAACCCCGTGTTACAGCCACATTGAAGCATTAGGTTTGGATTTCCTCCATATTGCCCAGCTCTAGCCTGACTTGCGGTTTAGTTGAGGCTTTTAAAAGTGATTTTAGCAGCGCTACAGTATGCAAATCCACTAGAGAAGAGAGCTGGGTAATGACAGTCGACACACCCATCGTTTCCCTGATCACATGGTCTCATTCTGTCTCTTAACAGTCTCAAAAATATCCAACTGCATATGGCCTGCTGACCGAAAGAACCAGATCCAGGGTACAAGCGGACGAAATAGGTTTCCTTAGGAGGGGGACTGGGTCTCCCTTAGAGATAGGGTGAGGAGCTCAGTCCTCCGAGAGGAGCTCGGAGTAGAGCCGCTGCTCCTTCACGTCGAAAGGAGCCAGTTGAGGTGGTTCGGGCATCTGGTAAGGATGCCTCCTGGGCGCCTCCCTAGGGAGGTGTTCCAGGCACATCCAGCTGGGAGGAGGCCTCGGGGAAGACCCAGGACTAGGTGGAGGGATTATATCTCCAACCTGGCCTGGGAACGCCTCCGGATCCCCCAGTCGGAGCTGGTTGATGTGGCTCGGGAAAGGGAAGTTTGGGGCCCCCTGCTGGAGCTGCTGCCCCCGCGACCCGATACCAGATGGGCGGATAAAGACGGATGGATATAGCCTGCTGCAGGATATGGATCAATTCTTCAAATACAAAGCCAGTGGGCCTACATTTTTTATAAAGTCAGATGTCAGATTTCTGACTATTTTTGCAGGGGAATCCTGACATTTTGTCAGATTTCTGATTAATTATGGCAGCGGAATTCTGACATTTTGACACATTTCTGACTATTTTTGCAGGGCAATTCTGACATTTTGTCAGATTTCTGACTATTTTTGCAGGGCAATTCTGACATTTTGTCAGATTTTTGACTATTTTTGCAGGGCAATTCTGACATTTTGTCAGATTTCTGACTATTTTCTTAGACTGCTGGTAACAAGTGGGCATTAAAATTAAGAAACACATTCATAGAAAGAGAGATGTTTTGGTTATATGAGGAATAAAACTATTAAATGTTTATGTCCGACTAACATCATAGTGCATTTTAGTGGAAGGAGGGACACCGCCAGCCCTCCTTGGACCCACCACACAACAGCCCTGGAATATGGTCTCAACGTACATATATTTAATTCCTGCTGATGCAGTTGACTAAATCCTTGGGCATGTTGGCTTTAAGTCTGTCAAACTGGATGGAGGCTGACCTCTGACCCCCCTGAGTGGGCTGCTATAAATAAATAAAAAAAAACTTTTGGTTTTGCAGATCAATATATATCTGGATACCAAACGTATTTTTGTCAACAGTGGACATGGATTCCCATGTTGTTATCTAAACTGCTGTGAAGAACTCATCTAAAATACTCTTTTATATTATATATAGCTGCATTTAAACTGTTCTCACAAATTGCCAGGGGTCGTTGTAATCTTACGGACCTTCAGAAACCAGTAAAAAACATCTTTAATGTAGCTGAAGAGAACATTTCCACAGCAGTGCATCCATCCATCAACTCAACAGCAGTATCCCACATACTTACACAGCACATAGTCCTGGAGTGGTGGACTCACTTCGGGCTGCAGTGTGAGAGTCAGTACAGAGTCCAATCCTCATCTCATCTCCGCTGTATTTGTTGTATTATTACCTTTCTGTTGCCTCCCAGACCCGACGTTGGTATTTACCGCCCTCGTGTGTCCCGGCACTTAGCGACCGCCACTACACGCGGCCCCTGGGGTCGTCAATAAGGGGCTCCGTGGCAGCGTGTGAGTAATTTAACGCGGTTTGGAGTACGCACCTGGAACAGAGCCTGTAAAGGGAGCCCCCACTCTGCAGGCTGAGTCACTCTGGCCTCGCCATCCTCTCCGGTCTCTTTAATCAGGATTTAAATGGGACGCTGCGGTATGACAGCTTCAGAGCACAGCATCTACTGCTATACACAATGCCTGTTTCTGTTTCTTTGGTATGGTCTTTATTAAAAATACGTATTTCCCCTCTTACT
The DNA here is from genome assembly GCF_013103735.1 of Etheostoma cragini. NCBI lineage: Eukaryota > Metazoa > Chordata > Actinopteri > Perciformes > Percidae > Etheostoma > Etheostoma cragini. The sequence continues at coordinate 680,969 of NW_023265587.1, forward strand.
TTTAGTGCTATTTTTCAGTTTAGTTGTTTTAGTGGGAGGTGCCCAGTGTTGGAGATATCAGCCGTGGATAAGTCTGCCTTCTCTCCAATACAAAGGAACCACATGGCAAGTTCAGTACTCCAGGTAGCTCCAGGTATTTAGTTGCAGAAAGCGTGTGTTTATGGTTATCGGCATATAACGTGTTCCTTTATGGAGCCAGACCAGTGACAGTAACCTGTGGTATTCAAATGAAATTTGGAACTGAAACAACAACTATCGGCACTGAAAATGTTACGTGTTTTTGTCCTTTAACACAATACTTCCTATTCCTTATATCCTTTATTCATGGCCCCTGGTGAATGAATCTTACAGTACACTGTGTCTTAATTCCATACCACATAGTAATTGTGTACACACTATATATGTATTACAGGATATGGTTTTTGAAGTTCATGCAGAAGAAAACAAGCAGCAAAAGGCCACAGATGGGACTCAAACCCCTGGCCTTAGAATGAGTTGATGTATATGGGGCAAAGACTCAACCAGGTGGGCTACTCTCGCCCCCCCCTGACATACTGATTTCATATAATATACGTAGTTTTGTTAGTACAAGGTGTTTTTATTGAATGCCGTTACTGTCCAATGGATCATCCACATTTCTTTTGTTTTTGTCACTTTATTGTGACACACCCATCATATGAAAGAGTGGGATCCAGCTAAGGTTGGTCTGGGTGCAGGAGGGGTCTCACTGAGCTGAACCACCTAAAACAGCTTCTGACGCAGTTTTCATGCCAGGGATCTGGTCTTTGGGATTTCAGCAGCTGGTAGGGTCCACCCGACCCGCCTCTCCTCTACCCGGGCACATATGAGACGGGCAGGTGGGTGGAGGAGGGGGGGGGGGGAGAGAGAGAGAGGAAAACAAACTCCCAGCTCTGGCTGTTTACATTTCTGTGGCACGTCTGTGGCTTGTTTCCATGGCGACGGGAGTAAAGATAGGTGGGATGTGTCAGGATCCGGTGTGCCGAGCGGTGCTGATTGCTGGACTGGACTTGAAGAGTAAAGCGGGTACACAGGAAGCGACTCCACATTATCTCGGCTGGCCCCCCAGCTTTTAGTCTCTCTGGTCTACAGGAGCCCTGTAGCCCCCCTAACTGCACATCTTACTGATCTTAAATCAGATTTCTAAACAATAAGAACATCTCTGTAACTCTGAAACCTATGGTAGGATATGGTTTGTATCTGTTGCTATGGGTAACGACACCACTCATAACTATATAACAGATCTAGGGTCTGAATTAGCACTACTTTAAATAAATAGCAGACTATTTGCCCTTTTTTTTTAAAGAAAACAGGGAGTGTTTAGATTGTAGCAGGACGTAACGGTGAGGAACGCTACAGGAGGGGGGGCACCAGGGTAGCTCGTCTAGCTGAGTGTGCGCCCCATGTCTCAGTCCTCGCCTAAGGGGGTTGCAGGTTCAATTCTGACCTGCCGCCCTTTGGTGGCCCCTCTCTCACCCCTTCCATGTCTAAAATGGCCAAAGAATAATCTTTTTAAAAATAAGGGTTCCACATTCTCATTACTAGTCCAGATGTTGTCCAGATGTAGATGGGTTCCCTTCTTCCAGCGGGTTCAACAAACAGCCAGTCCCCTATAACGTCCCTGATTATGTGCCATGGCAGTTATGGGGAATATAAAGACAGTATTTATCTGGAAACGACTGGGGAACACTCATGTGTCTTCATCGCTAGCGTTACCAACACAACTTGAGTACAATAAGAGGAAGGACTGCAAGTAGATGTAGCTTGGGTTAAGATCCTTTTTGTGAAGCTCCTATGAACTGGTGTTAGTAAAACAGAAGTGTTAAAAGCTGGTCAGCGACATGTTTGAATGCAGGTGGACCTTATTTTGGAGGTCAGGAAGGAAGGAAGCCAATAAAGAAACCATGAGTTAAAAGATAAACAGTTTATGTGAATCTCTCACATGGCATTTACCTTTACTCTATACACATCGTTTGAACGGGATATACAGTATATCTTTTTCTTCTTCTTTACAGTTTGACATAATGGTTCTTTCAGCATGCACTTTAGCAAAAGGCTCCACAAACACAGACTTCCAACTAGAACTCTCCTCACAGTAGAACATAGGAAACGTGAACCGGGATCTAAAGCCTGGCGGTGTGAGGACACGATGGAGAAGCACAGCATCGGACTACCAGGACTACCACGGGTACGGTAAGACACAAAAATACATCTTCTGGATCCCAAAAATAAACACTTCTTTTTATCCCCAAGTTACGTCATCCCCGAAAATACACAAAGAACAGTACCCCTCTGTCGACAAAGAGTAAAGCAGCCTGTGTACTACACAAGGAGGATTGTGGGTACAGGGGGACACTTGACGGCTAGCTAACAGCTGTGCAGGTCTCGACTAATCATGACACACGAGTTGTGTGTCCTCTATCTCAGCTTTACGTTTGAACGGGCTGAAATCACAGTGTGGGTCGGCGCTTCTGGGTTCTCGGGTGCTTATTGCAGGTCCGATCTGATTGGTTGGGGGACGCGGGGCTGCTACTGTGCAGACTTAGCCGTTCTAGAAGTCCCACTCTGTAACTCCGTGATCTTCTGCTACACTTTCTGCTCCGCCCCGCATGTGGGGGGGGAGTTTGGAAGAGTCAAGTTATGCAGTTGGTTTAGTTTAGCCACCAGGAGTAACGAGGAATAATTTGGTTTGTGCAGCACAAACTCAGGGTCGTTGCATGTTCGATGCTCGGCATGGAGGGGGGGGGGGAGGTGGGGGGGACTTCTACAACAGCGACTGCATCACAGGGGGACTCTGTCTCATTCATGATTGTGCTAAATCTAACCGGAAGAGGGACGTATCAAGTCCACTCATTGGTCTCCGCTGACCTAGCCTAGCCTCTCTATGCTGTATATACTGGATGTAGAGTTATCATCATATATGAACACAAAGTGCCTCAAACTGATACTTCTTACTACACTTATTGCGAGGAGGGATACCACAGCAAGAAAAGTGATTGACGTCGAGTGTCACGGTGCAACTTAGCAACCAGCCACCTCGATACCTGACTCGCCACCGTAAGACAGATGTGTGGACGGAACCGCTCGGCCCAGATGTGCTGCGTTATTGTCTTTTTTTACAGGAGCAGTATCTATACAGTCCATAGTCTCTTTTGAGGACGTGTCCAGGTCGCTTTCCACAACAGGAAAAGCAGAAAAGAAATCAGGAAAAGGTGAATGCTTATCAAAGTCCTCCCAGGTTTCCCGTGTGTTCCTTGAGTTCCTTCCTGGTGCACGGCTCCACCGGCTGGACGGCGGTCTGGCGATAGTTTCTGCGTGCCCCCCTAGTACATATTGTCCTGCAGGAGTGGCCTTGTGGCTCCAAAACGGGCTCCTCCCGCTGCAAAGGGTCCCCATCCTGACGACTTATCCCTCGTCATTCACACAGGAAAAGAATCATCTAAATGGAACATAAACACATCTCTGAATACCACAAATGCATCATCTGGCTTTGAGCTTGCCAACATGTGTCAAAACATGCCCAAAGAAATGAGAACATATCCAGATCTCTGGTGCTCTTTCAGCGTATACGGAGCGTTATAACAGCTCTATTGTATATTGCAGTGGTCTAGGTGGGGGGGGTGATTTAATAATTTGGTGTGCAGACAAAGCTAAATGTTTGAAAAGAGCTTTTCTTTTCTAATTGACTTTTTGCCAAGCGACGTGCGAGCCAGTTGCTAAGCAACCATCTGCTACTGGTACAGACATACTGTAGGGATGGGTGAGGCACATGGCTGCATGCTAATGTTTGCCGCCCCACACCTGTTGCTGCACAGAAGCAACACAAGGAAATACAGTGAATGGCTAAAGGACAAAGCCAAAGGTTTTAATGTGAGAACTGGGTTGTGTGTCTGGTTCAGGGACCCCGGAGCGGGTACTAGACCTTAGGGACGGCTGACAACGGGAAACTGTGCACTTAAAAGAGCAGAAATGGGAGAAAATGCTGTTGCAACACACTAAATCTGCTCAATTGGGCACACTTCCAACCAAATCTGGTGGTATGGGATGCAAATGCAGTTTTCTCCTCAACAATGGTGTCATTTGTTTCCACTAATTATACATATGTGTTAATTATCCTCTGAATAAAATGCTACAAGGAGCACAGTTAACATTGTCCCATTAACATCACATGTGTCTCTCTTTAGGATTATTAAATAACCCCCGTTTTTAGTACACACACACACATAAACACACATCTTAATGGATGACAGAGAGGGTGAGAGGGTCCTACCTACCCCAACCAGAGACACAACAGCTTTGGTGGTGCTCGGTCAGAGAAGAGCTGGAGAGAAAGTTACTCGGGAAACAGGGAACAGAAGCAGACCAACATGCAGAGAGAACCGACCCCCCAGCTGGCGTTCAGCGTTTATAGTCTCCTCGGTGGATTGGTGGTGAAGCCCGATGGCCAAGTGAGACACCCCAACCCCAACCCCAACTAAACACAACATACTCCTTCAAATATATATTTAGATACATATATATATTTCCATAAGCTCTCCCCATTGTCGGCCTGGTCCCTGCTCCCCGTGCCCCAGACGATGGTTACAGGATGATCCATGCACAGACATGAGCACGGCCAGCAGCAGGTGAAGAGAGACTGACTGAAACATCGTCCTGAAAGACCACCCCCCCCCACAAAAATAAAGCAGCAAACCACAGACAAAGTCACAGTCGTATGAGGTTCAAATGAGGTGACATCTTGCTTGCTTGCTTTTCTGGAAGCACGTCTTTTCAAGCTATCTAAATATAGCAACATGTACTATCCCTGATTATTCATGTGTCCTTTTAATGAAGTGTATCGCTGCTACTTCTGAAGCCGGCGGTCGGAGTTCTTTTATTGCAAGTCTCAAAGTACGACGATATGGAGCCCCAAGTGACACAGGATGACTTACTCCAGGGTGTTAGCTTAGCACATCTATCTCCAAGGACCAGGGGGAAAGGTGCTCAGGATGGCCGAGCCTCGACCAGTAGTCTTAGCTACAAAGGGAAGTCCTCCTCCACTAGTCACAATATCTAGAACAGAGTTCAGATTCTACACCAGAAGGAAGTGGTTCGGTTTTTGGATGCTTTGGGCCAGAGTGGCCCGGGGCTGGACGTCTCACAGGATGGAGGGGATGGGGGAGCGGGAGCGGCGCAGCGGGCACGGCGATCCGTAGGGCGAGGTCGCAGGGGACAACCTCAGGGCGTTACCAGCCATGCCCGCTATGTTGTTTAAGCTCCGGGATTTCTCATAGCCTTCAGATGAGGGGGCGACAGAGAGGTGGTGGTGGTGGTGGTGGTGGTGGTGCAGGAACGGAACATGAACACACACAGGCAGGCAGGCAGGCAGGCAGGCAGGCAGGCAGGCAACGTTCCCAGTCCGGGCCAGCCGAGTCGACCGAGACAAGACAGAAGACAGGAGTGAGACAGAGCAACAGTAGCACTGTATGGTGAGTGCATGCACAGCACATTTCTGGACATGACTCAGTTCGACTGCAGTCTTAGATAAGCAAATGTTTTGAGCTGAAGCTGCTCTACAAGCAAGAAAGACCTAACTGTTGGCTGGAGACCAAGAACCGGTTTTTAAGCTGCACGATAGCAGGAAAATATCTAAGTGGGATTATTTTGACTGATGTTGCGATTGCAATGTGATTCACGATATTGAGGGGAATGACCATGTTTGTATCATTATTCTCATGAAATGATAACAGTGTGATTTTGTTTTGTGTAGTCTGTAGGACAGGATGTGTAGGACGTCTCTGCAGCACCTCACTACTTCATGGTTTGACACATATTTGGCCTTTAATGAGTATCGCCCCCCTCTGAGATTTTTATAGTGCACTAATCCATATTGGGATTTCAGTAATTGCGATTAATTGTGCAGCCCTACCTAAGATGCCTTCCATGTACACTGGAAACCCGACCTGATCAGACTATATACACTGTCCATTCCACTATCCCAGTGAAGTAAGACAGAATCTGGGACCTAGCTAATTTAAAGGGAAATGGTCTGATTTAAAATAGCAACGAGAGCACAAGAACAACGAGCTAATTTCCTTTTTGCTGTCAAAGTAGGCGTCTTCCTTTGACATTTTGACTCAACTAACGGGCTTATTATTACACTTTCAGGTGATTTGACAAATATCTGTCTGCCATTTTGTTTTGCTGGACATCAAGGGCTAGCTATGGAAGCTAGTTAGCTAGCGTGCTCAGGTTCCAACACAACGAAAGTCAGGATAATGAAAAAAAACCATCTCATGAAATCCCTTTCATTTCTATTTTGACCCATTCTCTGCCCAAACCTGATTGGACTGGAGGTTGAATTTATGAATGATGTGTGGTCTGTTTACCACTGTGTTTAGCATATCTATTCAATTGACACACATGGATAAAAAAGCAGTAGCATTTCAGGCTTTTAATCGGGCTTGGACCCAGAACTGCTGCCGTAGTTCGAGGCTTGAACAGAAACTATGTGGGTTCCCGTAGGCTCGGACCTGATGTTCTGGGCCAGATCCTGCCTCTGTTTTGACCAATTTCTCGGTTGCCATTCATCTTATAACGGCTCTCTGGCCCCACAAACTCACTCAACCAATCAGATTGCTTTACCCCTACAGTACCTCTGTCTTTGAGTTGTGTTCAGTTTAAATATGTAATGCTAAGAAAAAGTTTAAAGACTAATATCTAAAAAATGGCCAGAACTTTAGAAATGCTTAGAAACTGCTTATTCATATTGAGGTTCAAAAATATGTGTATGTATTGAGACTCCATGCTCATTATGTATCAAATACAACAGATGTGGACACATGGAGTATAAAGTGAGTGTGTAGCCCTGCACAGTATATCAGTCATAGTCATGGTCAGCACCCCCTGGGGTACACGTACCCCTGGGTGGGAATCAGGGCCCTGGAGGATCTGGACTACATTCTCAATGATTTCTCTCAATACCAGGTTCTTTAGATTTTGTCCTCCAGTACATTCGATGTATGATCTTATCAGAGTTCTCATGAAGTAAACCAAATGTTCAGTATGGAGAGCGGCCCTCTCACGGTGTGATGGCGTCGACCTGCCTGCTGCAGAGTGAGTAGAGTCTGGGGCTGTAGAGCACTAACACTGAGAGACTGAGAGCAGGATGTTTAGACCCTCCTGGAGAGGAAGTCTCCTTCGGACAGGGGGCAATTAGCCGTGGTTTACTGCTTCCACATCACAGTGCACATTAACACAGCATTAATGCCTCCAGATGCTTCAGATAAGATGGAGGAAGCGATCTAACAAACATGCTTCAGGCCTTACGTGGTGGTGAAATATGATTTTAGGGTGGACAAATAGAGGCGGAAAGCGAAGTTGGTTCATAGAAATGTTGCTGATTGATTAACTCTGCAGAGACCTGAGGAGCAGTTAACCCTAGTCCTCAGAAATCCACCGGTTTCCAGCACAAAGAAGGCGGAAGGTAACGGACATCCGGCGTAACCTTCAGGCGGCAAACCTGACATCGTCCAGTGATTTCTCTCAATGAAAACTCTTCATAATGTTTCACTGTCTAGGTAAGCTTAACGGTTACTCACCTTGGCCAGAAAAATAACCAGAGCCCGGGTCAAATGGGCAAAATGACTTCATTAATATAGAACATTTAACTTCTCAGGAACTTTCCTGTATGTAAAGGGCTTGGTTTGCCTAACCGTGGCTCTTTTCCTTTCTTTTTAGGAAACTATTAGGAATACTAATTCTATCTTTGCATTTTTTGCAAGAATTTATGAGCACACATCTGCTAATCACAAGATATGAAGTGGTGTTTTTTTTTTACAGATCTGTTGAATAAATCAACTCGATTAGTCGAAAAGAATCATACGAGTTAGGCGACTATCAACTATTACATTAATCACCAACTATTTTGATAATTGAATAACTGGCTTGAGTCATCAAAATTCTCCTCTCCAGCTTCTTAAATGTGAATATGGTCTAAATTCTTCACGCCTCTGTGTCATTAAACTGAATATCTTTGAGTTGTGGACAAAACAAGACATTTGAAGACGTCTTCTATGACTTTTGGAAACACTGATCTACATTTGTTACCATTTCCTGATGTTTAATAGACCAAACAACTAACCTATAATCCAGAAAATAATAGACTAGATAATAAAAAATAATTTTTAGTTATAGCCCTAGTTAATTCCATAAAAGATAGAATATATGCAACAGGTCTGAAATCAGTCTATATTATTTGATAGGAATGTATGTATGAATCTGTTGCATTAACAGCAAATCTGTTCCAACGTTACAAATTTAGAAAAGTAAAAATTGATGGGATTCAAATCTATTACTTTAACTGATTTTATTCCTGTGACTGTGAGCTATCTGCTGGTGTATCATCACCTTGGGGGCAGATGGTACACAGGCCAATTTCCTCAGGAGCTGCAGATGGGCAATGCACCCATCAGTAGTGAAATAAGCGAGACACTGGGTCAGAGATGTATTCAAGTGTTTCCAGGCAACAAGGAAACATGAAGAAGTTGAGAAGAAAGCAGCAGCTCGGAGTCAGCTGCATGGACCCCTCAGAAATGCCAAAAAATGTCACAGCTGAGAGCCGCAGCAGCAAATCCCCAGATTACAGTACCTGAGCTAACTAGGCCTGAACAAACCCCCCCCCCCCCACGGGATGTTGATGTCCCGGTCACTAAGGATACGGATCAGCTGATGAGGATTTGGCCTATTTTGTCAAAACATGTCCAGCTCTGACATCTGTGTTTTTGAATGTAACACATATCTGAAATATGAACTCATGTAACTGTTAATTCGACGAGTATTCCACACATAGTGAAAATGAAAATAATCCCTCGGAGATGAAACCTAACCGAGACCTGTAAGTGATGACTAATGCATGAAATATGAATCAGTAGTAATGCACAATAGCAAGCATGGATTTCAGAATGATTCCCTAAGACAAGATAATATTGCATGGGTGTTAGAAAACTATAAAGTCATTTAAAGTCCAATGAAAGCAATCGTATTGAAAAGCTTGAGATCCACATGCGGTTGGTTACCTGTTGTCCGCATCACTCCGTCTGCAGGGCAGGTGTAGTCACTAGCAGCGAGCAGGAAGCATGTGCCCCCACTGCGGCCGTCCTGTTCCCGGGTGCTGGACCTCCGCATGGGGACCCTGTCCTCTGGAGACATGGTCAGGTCACTGCCCCCGCTGCAGTCTGCTGACAGCACTGGGGGAAGAAACAGGCCAAATATATTGAAATCCTGAGCTCATGAGAACAATTTAAAAAACAAAAGCCCTAGGTATGAACTTACCATACAGTTAAAGCTCCATTAGTGGCATCAATTATTTACACATCTTTTGCAGAGATATTAAATAATTAGATAATATGATAGTTATAGATTGGTTTGATCATACCCTCCCTGTCTTAGGTACAGCTTGCTGGGGAACTAAAGTCTGGCTTTAAACTTGAAAAGGTAGAGTATGCGATTCTAATCCGATAACGTGTTTGTGAAATTTGGACAAAACATCTTATAAGATCTGACATGAGCATACAGTACATGTTAAATGGAACCTTTGGCATGGACACATAACGAAGGAGGCAATCTGAAGGACAAGGAAGGGGACTATGTATTTGAAATGACCTCTTAAAGGAGCCATGGCTTGGAAATGACACTTTATGAGTGTTTTAACATTAATATGAGTTCCCCCAGCCTGTCTATGGTCCCCCTGGGGCTAGAAAGGGGGATAGGTGTAAACCGAGCCCTGGGTATCCTGCTCTGTCTTTGAGAAAATGAAAGCTCACATGGGCCGATCAGGCATCTTGCCCCTTATGAGGTCATAAGGAGCAAGGTTACCTCCCCTTTCTCTGCTTTGCCTGCCCAGAGAATCCCCCCCCCCCATGAGAGAGAGACATCATGGCTTTCAAATGAGCAAAGTGGCAGTTGGTCAAGGCCACACCCCCAGCCTCCCGACTACGGTCTAAACAACAAAGGAACAGTCCCAACTGGAAGAAAGACTTGGACACGAGGACTCTGAATTACTGTCAGCATAAGCTTTTTCACACAAACATCTCCTACTCTCAATACCTCAAGCATTGCCTTCCTCCTCACTGTGGCAACCAGATATGAAGGCTGAGAGGCAAATAAGGCAAAAGAGCTCAGTCTTCTGTGAGGGAGCAGCTGTGGTGCCAGTGAGTCTCCGGGGGGAAAACCAGTTCTAGTCTCAAGTGGGAATCTGTCAAATAGACACTTCTTTCCCTTAAAGGGGATCTATTATGCTTTCCTGTATTCTTTCATATCTATAATGTCCTAACGTTGGTTTTTCATGTTAAACATAGATAAATAATGAGGTTAACGTGTTTCAGAGAAATCCCAGTGAGCTGAAACGTTCAGATTTCCACCTGTTCTGAAAGCTCTGGTTCCAACAATTTGTCAGCTACTCTTGGCTCTGTGTCATGTAACACCCCAATACTGGTTCACATTCCTTTAGTTATGTAGTATTTGGTTTAGAAGCCTTTATGTGTGATTCCTGAATGTAGAAAGTGCTGCCATAATCTATCATTATCTACTGCTATTAGTAGCTAGTAGCTGCGTGCTAACACCAGGGAATACAGACAATGTTGTTCATTTCTCCCCGATTACGGGAGGCATTACTGCTGAAACATGTCCCGTTGGGTAGTATTTGGTTCAGATGAAACGTAGAAATGTAGAATGAATGTATAAAGTTCTCTTACTGCCCGCTGCTAAGTATAGTAGCTGCGTGCTAACAACAGGGACATCTCTAGTCTTGGCTCCCATGTGGCCTGGCCATGTGGTCTTACCTGAGCAGTTGCGCTCTAGCACCCTACTTCCTTTGACATGGCACAGGTCACCTTGAGTGCTGTTGCAGGTGGTGTTGACATCGACTTTGCAGTAGATGGGGGACCCGCCCAGCACCGCCTGAGGGATGTGCTTCTTCCTCTTCTTGGGCAGCTTCTGCTTGGCCATGGCGAGGGAGTAGTACATCCCAAAGTTATTGACGATGACGGGGACAGGCATAGCTATCGTCAACACGCCTGCCAAGGCGCACAGTGCGCCCACAACCATGCCCGACCAGGTCTTTGGATACATGTCGCCATAGCCCAGTGTGGTCATGGTTACCACGGCCCACCAGAAGCCAATGGGGATGTTCTTGAAATCGGTGTGGAGGCTGCCGGTGGGGTCGTTAGGCATGGCGCCGATTCGTTCGGCGTAGTAGATCATGGTGGCAAAAATTAACACTCCCAATGCCAGGAAGATGATGAGCAGCAGGAATTCATTAGTGCTGGCCCGTAACGTGTGGCCCAGCACCCTTAGTCCCACAAAATGACGCGTGAGCTTGAAGATACGCAGGATCCGAACAAAGCGCACCACCCTGAGGAAACCCAACACATCCTTGGCAGCCTTCGAAGAAAGGCCACTCAGCCCTACCTCCAAGTAGAAAGGCAGGATGGCCACGAAGTCAATGATGTTCAGGACGCTCTTGATGAACTCCAACTTCACTGGGCAGAAGGTCACACGCACCAGGAACTCAATGGTGAACCAGAAGACGCACACGCCCTCCACGTAGGTGAGCGCGGGGTCAGTTTCGATCTCGTACTGCGGGCCCGAGTCGGGCACGCTACTGTTCAGACCGGTCTTGTTGATGATGGTGTTGAAAGCCTCGTGGGTCTCCAGGCAGAAGGTGGTGATGGAGACCAGGATGAAGAACAGCGAGGCGAAGGCTATAAACTACGGGAGAGGAAAAGAGAGAAACAGAGGTTAGATTAGACTAGCATACACTGTATTGTCCCTGAGGAGAACTTGGTCTTGGGCCTAGTGCTACAATCGCCGCTACAACGTGATCCCTTACAGTCAACGGATGTCTACTTGTGAGTCCTCGTCACAGGTTGTGTAGCTGTTTCTTTTTTCCTTGTTTCTATTTAGGGTTTCACGTTTAAAAGCAAAGTTGTGGTTCAAACACAGACAAATGTGCATAGATGTGTGGAAATACAAATAGAAACAAGATTAAACACGACTGAAATCCAGGGAATCAGATATAAACGGAAAATCAGGGTAAACAAAGTTAGAAGCTAGGGAATTAAAGGGAGTTTTATCTTAGAAGCATGAACCAGATCAGCCTGTCTAACGGCCTCTGGCGGGCTGCTGCAGGGCCGAGGAGCCACTACAAAAAAGGTCATACACAACTCTAAGCCGGCCTTCTGTGATTGGTCATCTGCTCCAAGCATTGTTGCATCCATAACTTCATGCTAACCGCAGCAATATTTCATCTTGACAGCCAGTGTCGTTAAATTCTCCCCAATTCCGGGTCACAATACTCCTCAAACATTTTCTGTTATGTGGTATTTGCTTTAAAAGCCAGAGTACAAAGTCATGCTATATATTCCGTTGCTGTAGCTCAAGCTTCAACCATAGACTGTATATTAATGGGCAGAGCATGTGTGTTGTCACCCATTGGTTTGGGGAGATCTTCTATCCGCTGTCGAGTTTGCCGTAATTTAATTAAACTTTAATCTTAATCCGTTTATTGATCCCCAATGGGGAAATTACAATTTACACTCTATCTCCACCATTTTGTTAGTATCAGACACAGTCCTGAACTACACACACACATGCTCAGGACCTATACATGCACTAATGGAGAGATGTCAGAGTGGGGGGGCTGCCAGTAGAACCAGCGCCCTGAGCCGTTGGGGGGGTACGGTGCCTTGCTCAACAGCACCTGGCAGTGCCCAGGAGGTCAGGTGGCATCTCTCCAGCCACCAATCCACACTCCCTACTATCTGGTCCACACGGGGACTTGAACCAGTGACCCTCCAGTTTTCAACCCAACACCCTATGGACTGAGCTACTGAGCTGACTGAGCCCCCATAAACTCTTTATGGAAAGGTTTACTGAGGTAATAAACATCTCCTCACTATCTTCTAGCTGCCTGTCCCCTGAACACACTGTAAAAAACATCTCACTATCTGCTAGCTGCCTGTCCCCTGAACACACTGTAAAAACATCTCACTATCTGCTAGCTGCCTGTCCCCTGAACACACTGTAAAAAACATCTCCTCACTATCTGCTAGCTGCCTGTCCCCTGAACACACTGTAAAAAACATCTCCTCACTATCTGCCTGTCCCCTGAACACACTGTAAAAAACATCTCCTCACTATCTGCTAACTGCCTGTCCCCTGATCACACTGTAAAAAACTTCTCACCTTGAGAGAATGTAGACATGTTCTAGTACAACCACAAAATGCAGGTATAATTGTGAAAATGCTATATAACAGATAACTTCATAGGAGAGCATGGTGGCACTTGTCCCCGTTGTGTCGGGGTAACAAGGCAAGGTCGGGCAGAGATACCAACGACGGACATCAGGAGCCCCGTCAGTTAAATCCTCTATTAAGTCATCAGCCACATCCGAGACGGGGACGAGTTGGCAAAGAGACGGGACGTTGAACAATTATGAATCTATGTGAAGCAACGCCTGACATTAATAGGAACTTCTATTCTAATTGTTTTTAATATATTTTGGTTGGTGAAATGACAGCCTGTTGATACACTGCATAAGAATGATCATGGCAACCGAATGAAAAGATGAGTCACATCCAGATTTGTTCTTGTTTGGGTCTTCTTCTGCACAGTGTCATGGAACCACCTGTCAAGATGCTGAGCTCACATCCATCCTTCCAGCCCTGGAAGAAGCTCCGTCTGAATGTGGGAACATCCACACGGCTTTCTCCGAGAGCTAGACGGAGCACATCTCTGAGCTCCTTCTCCACTCTCCTCCCACTGCCTAGCCACTGGTGAGCTCTGCCCACTGAGCCCTGAACAAGTCGTTTCACACCCAGCCTTGTTTTGGGATTGCGTGACTCACACACTCTCAAAATATCATTGCCACTATTTGGGTCACCCTGCTTACTGTCTCTCCCATCCTATAAGTGCATTTGTTTGCCCTGCTCGTTCACTGGCACCTTTTTTAAAACCACAGCCTACTGCTAATTTTTGTTGAGCTTTCTCAGACTCATTCACTTTTTATAATTAATAAAATATACAGCAGATGCTAAAGCTGAATAGGGTTTCTATCTCTTTGCATCACTATAAGCCATATTCCTATTTCCATGTCCCCAGCGATCTCTGCTTCTAGCACATCTTTATTGTTCACTGATGTTGTAACTTTCTGTGTGTTCTAACCATTTTCCCTCAGCCTTATATCGTCTGCAGTACTAAGTTGTACTTAGCAACATACAGTAGTGCTGTACAAATGCTCACAGGCACCTGCTTCCATAAGTGGTCTGCTGCACCCTTATGCCCTCTTTAAGGTCCTCAGATCAGGGCTTATTGACTCTTCCTCGTGCTGAGCTGAAAATAAAACGCTTTGCCAAAAACATCTAAAGACATCTTTTTAGTCAGGCGTATATTTAGCCACTACTACTGTCTATTTAAATATAGATCAATAATCCTGGAAATACAAAGCAAATTGTTACGAGCTTTAATTCAAGTGGTTTTCTCTCCTAATACAACGGCAATTCTCCTCCTGCTGCTCAAGGTTCCCCATCACAGCCATGTCTGTGTCTCTATCTCTGTCTGCCTCCTAACAGGACTTTGGCTAAGACCAGCAGCAGGACTACCTGTTCTGTTTTCCTTTGGCTGAGACCAGCAGCAGGACTACCTGTTCTGTTTTCCTTTGGCTGAGACCAGCAGCAGGACTACCTATCCTGTTTTCCTTTGGCTGAGACCAGCAGCAGGACTACCTGTTCTGTTTTCCTTTGGCTGGGACCAGCAGCAGGACTACCTGTTCTGTTTTCCTTTGGCTCAGACCAGCAGCAGGACTACCTGTCCTGTTTTCCTTTGGCTCAGACCAGCAGCAGGACTACCTGTTCTGTTTTCCTTTGGCTGGGACCAGCAGCAGGACTACCTGTCTTGTTTTCCTTTGGCTGGGACCAGCAGCAGGACTACCTGTTCTGTTTTCCTTTGGCTGGGACCAGCAGCAGGACTAACTGTTCTGTTTTCCTTTGGCTGGGACCAGCAGCAGGACTACCTGTTCTGTTTTCCTTTGGATGCTGCGCCGACTAATGACCACTGCTGAGTCGTGCTGGGCTGGAGTTTAGTCTCTTTTGTGTTTTCAGAGTGAAGATATATCATCTTCCCCGGTAACAGCTGAATCGTGTCACATTAAACACGCCAGACACCAAACGCACATGCATACATACACATTACACACACAGACACACACAGAGCAGGCTAAATAGGTCCTGTACTTGTGTCAAGCGCTCTTTGAAGGCAGCGCAGGGCGGATGCAGCACAGACAGACAACCCATCTCTGAACAACGCAGATCTAATTTAGCCCAAGGACTCGCCCCGTTGTTCAGCCCCATCTCTTGCATTACGTTTACGGCGTAGAGCTGGGGGAGTTTCCTGTTCACCGGCCCAGCTGATAATGGCCGAGGTGGCCAGACCTGTGAACATCATGAAAAGCCGTGTGTGTGTGTGTGTGTGTTTCTATTGAAAATGTTTGCTACAGTATTTAAAATCCTCTTGTCCAGACTCAAACACTGAAAACAATGAAAGACACAATTGTAGTAAACACATTTGGAATCACACTAATTTCATAACTAAATTGTAAACAAGCTTTATAACTGTACGTGACCAACGACACGTATCCGACTTCAGGACTTCTTCTGGAAGCTCGTTCCGTGTGTTTACCTCACCGAGTGTGGAGACAGTGTTTTCCTATCTTCAGACAAGCTTCTTCTGGGGTAAAGCCTCAAAGATTTCTCTCTTAAATCATACCTACTGTTCCAAAAATGACAGACAGGCCTAACAGTTGCGTCATGTATTCCCTGGACAACCCTATAAAACTCAATCATGTCTTCTCTGTGTACGAGAGTTGCTAAAACTTGATTTTATCAATCTTTCTTCATATGATTCATTGCTGAATCATTCATTCATTGATTTAGTTCATCTTCTCAGCAGATATGTATTTAGGTGTAAAAAATACAGTATTACCCTGCCCAGATTTTGGAAAGTGTATGCAGGGTTTCATGATGAACAATCATCATAGAAGCAGATATTTACTGATTATTGTGTCGTGTGAACGCCCTGGAATAATAAACTAATACCAAATGCAAGATTGTGAGGTTTGTTGCGAACACTGTAATGAACGTTTTCAGTCTCCATTGGCCCCCAGTCATTATAAGTCATTGTAAATAAGTGGGACGGAAACATAAAGGATCTTTTCTTCCTCTTACAAGAAGCCATTTGTATTAGTTCCTTCTTCTTCTTCAGGACTAACAACTGTAAGATGATTAGCAGTAAATGTTAAACCTTCCATGTGGTTCTGTTTCAGCATTACGTTATTGAGCAGAATGATTTCATATCAGCGCTGCATCCCATTAAGCTCAGACTCTTATCAGTTACTGGACACCCACAGGAAGAGCTGGACGTCTTCTCCAGGAAAGAATCAATCATAAGCATGTTTCCTCACACACGCTATAATCCCATCTCTGCCGCCTTAGACGTGGCTGGTGTGGAAAACCCGGGCAGAGGGATGCATGACAGCCTTTAACAGCTTGGCTCTGTGTTTCATTTAAAACTCAGATTTATTAGGTCTTAACAGATCCAGCCTGCAGCATGATCCCCACCCTCAACACTGATGGGATGGGGTTGCTGTCCCAGTCCTGAAGCAGGGAGAACTTCCTCATAATCCCGTTTGTTATCCACAAGATGCCTGTGCCCCTCCCTGGAAGCTGCCTGTCGGCGGCCAATAGAAGACCAAAGAGCTTCCAACGAGGACGCTGACACCGGAGCTTTGCAGCCTCGTACTGTGAACAGTAAGTGATACGTCGGCATGGGCGTCACATTACCACGCTAATGGACAGGAAAAACCTGGTGGAGGAACAGGCCTGTCAACGATTAGTGATAAATCAATGATTAACTCTGCTCTCTTGGTGTTTGCTTTTCTGTTTAGAGCGTGCAGCGATCCATAAATTAAGATGGAATGAACTAATAATCAAACAGGATTCACAGGACAGTGTAGGACTGACCGGATTGGGACTTTTCCCTCTTTTAAAACCTCTCCGTGTTGTGGTCCGTTGCATTTCCCCCGACCTGTGTCCTCTGTGTGTCTGTCCGGATGTCTGTCATGATGTTAGTGGCAGCTTGTTCTCTTCTTGTCAACACAACATATGTGTCTTTGTAGATAAGAGGGAGACATAGGTAACACAGCTAATCATTGTTGAAGACTGTGATCCTTTCTGTGGATTACAGTACTAACTTGTACTCTCTGTACAGATTCATCTGTGTCCCTCCGAGCTGCATTGCATCGCCCCGCCGACCTGCCGCCTGGCTTCTACCGTGTTGGAAGTACTTCCTTAGGACATTAAACCACGTGAACGTTATACCTGTCTTCGGGTCTTTGTGTCTCTGTGATTCTGGGTAATGCAATGTGCTGCTCTGAATAATCCCTGGACAGTGTGATCCAGTCCGTGTCCCCTGCTGGGCTGAGGAAGACTTTCACGATTCTCCACATTCATATTTGGATTGGACTTTTGATTTTAAAGCCATGATTCAGGTCAAATTTCAATGGAGAGCAATGCCACCATAAGATCCACTAGATGGTTGAAGGGTACTGTACAACAACAGTTTCTCAGAATTTAGGAGGTGCAATTGAATGCACCATTAGTTTACGTAGTCCAGGAAGATGCATCTACTGTCCACCCTTTACACCATCTGGCTGGAACGGGTCTCACAGCTCCTCTTGACGTGGGTTGTTGGATGTTTTTACACTTAGTTTTATATTTTAGATCGTTGATCTGCTCAAAAGGCGTGAAGGGGCCCGTTTTAAATGGGTTAGCCGATCTGACAGAAAATATCTGTGTCAATTCACCCAAAACTAATTTCTCACCTAACCCTTAATGGTGTCTACCCATGCAGACAGCCTTGATAAGGACTCAGGACTATGATCTCCTCTCTGAATGGGAAGACAACTTCACTATCCCCAAGGAGAAAGAGAACCATGGACTAATGTGTGTCAAAGGTTGCAATGTTACAGCTAAAACGGTACTAAAAATGATATCGAATAGCAAGTCTACAGCCCACGAGGAAAAAGTAACAGACAGGGTCGTGTGCAGAGCTTCAAAATAATTGGCCGTACACGCCCCACCATCTGGCAACCACAGCACATCCGCACCATTTCCACTCGACTCTTGGCCTCCTGGAAACCGTGGCCTCTCCCACTTCCCAGTGAGTGCATCCCGGTTCCTCTGGCCTTAGCCCCGCCCACAGGACACTGGAGCCGAGGCATGGAGGAAGACCCCCGAGGGGAGAGGAGTCGGGGGCCACAGCCAACCCGGGACACCTCTGCTTCCCAGCCGTCGTTAAAAGCGACCTCGATTAAACATGACGAGCAGCACCGCTTCATCAGCTGTCTGTCGTTATGGCGCACGCCGCAGTTTAGAAGTCGTCATGACAACTTCTATACGTTTACTTTGAATTCAACTCACAACATGGAAAAGACACACACACACACACACACACACACACACACACACACTCTATTTATAATAGCCTATGGCTATATATTTAGTCTATAACACTACAAACGTTTGTATTAAAGAACCAAACCAATACAAAGGCTCGGCCTACATTACATACACACAAAGCACTCTACCTGCTATTCATCTAAATAACTTACCATCTATCCCACCTTCTACCCACCTGAATGAACTATTTCCTCCAATTAGAGACCAGCATGGACGTTTAACTGGCCCTCGGCTGTCCCTGCAGCTTTTTAAATGATTATTACTATTAACGTATACAGGTTTTCTATAACAACTCACGTTAACGCTTGCAGAAATGCCACTGCGGGTAGTATTGTGGGATATTTAATTAGGAAAGCTAACTGTAGTTATAAACTGGATGGAGTGAGCAGAACTGGACCTTCAGATTCTGAAATAATCCCGATGAAGTTACAACGCGGTTCCTCGAGCGTCTCTCAGACGATCTTACAAACGAAGCTGTTCCTTCAACAGTGTTCATTTGTAAGATCTGACCTGTCCGATCCGTAACTTCAGACTAACCACGAAGCCGCAGATATATCCTGTTTTCTCTCTCTCTCTCTCTCCTCCTCCTCTCGCTGTGTCCCGCCTCTATGTTAACACGCGGAGCGTCAAACGTCATCGGCGGGTCCATTTCGACTCCTCTGAGGAGCCCATGTGCATTTGAGGAATTGAGACGTCCTTCAACATGCCACACTGACAACATTTACGAGTTACAAGCTGGAGAATCGAGGATGGAGGAGGACTGTGAAAAGCCCCCTCTCTCCAGTCTTCAGACTACGCACTATTAAGACATCTTACCTATCCCGGACTAATCCCCATCCAAAGGCTTCCCGTGTAGTATCAATCCCACGGGAACTTTGAGTTGTCACTTTAAGGCCATAAGTCACATGGTTGCCCTGTTGTGTTTGGCATTGTTAGTGGATAGTTATTGTGTTTCTTTGGTTACTAACTACAAACCATTGTTGTTTTGAACAATCGCACCCGTTTCCCACACCTAAACCAGGATTTGGCACCAGAGATAGAGTTTTGGACTTATTAGGGGATGTATATTATAGTAAGGGAAGCCAGCTACCAAGCTTGAAAGTTATTTGTCATCTTGTCACTAAGATTTGCCAAAATTAATCTTAAAAACCCTGAGAGCTCCAGCACTCAGAAAGCTGAAAACATAACAACCCCCCCCCCCCAACACACACACACACACACACACACACACACACAAACCACCAGGTAACCCACAGCTTAGATCAGGCTCTGTTTCTCTATCTCTGACACCGCCCTGCTGGCTCGGCCAATCAGAACGCTCGCTGCCCCCACTTCCCCCTTCCTTGGGAATGCCACCATCTGTTTGACACTATGGAGTGGAGACTGTGTGCCCTGATCCTGGTCTGAGCCCCCCATCGACCGCCATGCTGCTTTGGTCCTCGCTAAGCCGCTGTGACATCATCAAACTAAGGAGATCCCGGAGGTGCTAACGCAATCCCAGAGGATCTGAAACAAACACCAACACTCTCACACACACACACACACACGTCTACATGTAATTAAACCTATGGGGTTTGGGGGATGAGCCTGTATGTGGTGTGTCTTCTGTTTCTGCATGATTACCCCGTTATGATTTCAATCTGGATTACGGGCTTTTCCCTCCGTAGAGCTGCACCACCACATGAACGCTGCCATCGCGGTTCACAACGCTAACCCAGCATACATGTAATACTGGGTGTAGACCTAGACCACCTGGAGCCTGTTTACCTGTTATTAAGTACCTCTTTTGAATATTTTGAATAGTTCAGGACCAAAACTACATATTCTGTACTTTTGACAACACACACAACTGCAGATCTATTAGAAAGTGAGAGATTTACAGTAAGCAGTTTTAGTGGTTGGTTATGGTTTTAGTGATGAACCCCATAGAGAATTCTCACCAGACTGAAGCTGTATAGAGCTTTAGGGAGCGTATTAGCCGTGTTTAAATTATTAAATGTAAAATTGAATAAGACGCCCCAAAATGAATGAAAGGAGAGATTTGTACTGGGCAAAGAGCGTTGGGTGGAATCAATCATGTTATTTTGGGGAATTAAAAAGAACACTGATATAGGACAACATGGGGACAACATGAGGGCAACATGAGGGCAACATGAGGACAACACGGGGACAACACGAGGACAACATGAGGGCAACATGAGGACAACATGAGGACAACATGAGGACAACATGAGGACAACATGAGGGCAACATGAGGACAACACGGGGACAACATGAGGACAACATGAGGGCAACGTGAGGACAACACAAGGACAACACGAGGACAACATGAGGACAACATGAGGGCAACATGAGGACAACATGAGGACAACATGAGGGCAACATGAGGGCAACATGAGGACAACATGAGGGCAACATGAGGACAACATGAGGGCAACATGAGGACAACATGAGGACAACATGAGGACAACATGAGGGCAACATGAGGACAACATGAGGACAACATGAGGACAACACGAGGACAACATGAGAACAACATGAGGGTTAAGGCGGTCTGAATAGAGCAGTACAGATCTTATACTAATAACATATCCTTGTCAGTTAGCATCAAACATATATAACATACTCCATTAACATGAGTTGTGTAATGTTGGTAAAGGTACAATAAATGACTTCAACATGAGTGGACATGTGTGCAGAGATAAGGCTGTCCTCTCTGTCTCTGTGTCTCTCTCTCGGCTCAGAGACCCCCGGCAGGAGATCTCTCTCCGTCTGCTGCGCTGTCTGTCACTCAGCAGTGTTGTGTCTCTTCAAAGCGCCCCCCCACCCATCCTCTACACCACCACCAGCCCATGGTACTGACAATACACCAGGGAGCGACACTGATCTCCGACTCCATGACAGGAGCAGCTCTCTCTCTCTCTCTCTCTCTCTTTCTGACTCTGTCCCTTCACTCCCTCCCTCCCTCCCTCCCTCTCTTCATGCTGCCTAGTAACCAATGAACCAGGGATTGTAAACAAAAGCCAAATAGACTCCACAGCTGACTGTTAACCCTAACAGCTTTCCCAGCATCAATAGTAAAAGTTAACCCTATCTACAGTCTGTGGATCTATCCAGACTATATATACTAACCTGAGCCTCTTGAATGGTAATGGTGGTGGTTTTCAACCTGGACCCTCTTTTCCCTGGTCCTGTATGGAGCAATAGCTCAATAAACGGCAGCTATTAATGCTGTAGCGCAAATGTGCAACATCAATTTGCATCCACCAAAGTGCTGTTTTTGCCTGTGACAGGCTTCATGACAGGCTGACAGATTACTCTTAGATTATTATTATTATTAGGTGTCTGACAAAAAGATGTATCTCCGTAGGGATCCTTTTCATAATGTTGTCAAAGAGGAAGATGCTCGTATGAATAGGCAGAAATAGCCTCAAAAGCACCATCATAACACTCACCAGACGCCATTTACATAAACAAGATTTTTAGTGTGTATAGAGCCGGCTTATTGCCACATGTAAGTTACACAGAAAGTACTAATACCACACTGTAAAAGTACCCTCTTAAAAGAAAAAGATATGCATTAAAAATGTTACTTAAGTAAAAGTATGTAAGCATCATCAGGAAATATTTATTTATTTAAGTACTCGATGCAGAAAAATCGTCATAGTTTAGAAACTTGTGACAATCCAAACAGCGTTTAATGGTCTTATCATTTCAGATAGACCGTTATATTGTTGGGTAGTTTCATTTATAAGAAAGCATCATCTTTTATAAACCACATGTGACAAATAGCTTGTAACTAAAGCTGTCAGATGACTGCAGTGGAGTAAAAGTACAATGTTTCTCTCCAAAATGTAGAGTAGAAGTACTAGAAGTACTCAGAAGTAGAAGTAGTAAGTGGCATGAGAAGAAAAGACTCAATTAAGGAAACATTGCCACTTCCAGCGCGTTTTTTACTTGCAATAAATGGATGAAAAGAATGGCGAAATAACATCATGATGCTGATTTTAAGAAATGGAGCTTGGATCGATCCGGGCTCTGAGAACATCCGAGCTGCTCCGTAAACACACCTTACACACCATTTTCAGAACTTACCAAGTCGTCAAACCTCCCTCAACTTCCTCAAGGTCAAATATTTAAACTTGGGCAAACTCGCCGTGCAGCCCAAACGAAGCGAATCGGCACCGCGTCAGTTGCCCCGCGTCTTTCTTGTCTATTCGCTTCCTGTAGTGACTTAGTATGGAATCGGGCCGCCGAATTTGCGTAATACACCTTGGTGTGAACGCCGTTCCTCTGGATAGGACAGTCTGCTGAATGCATCCAGTACAGACTAAGTGCACCGAGCAGACGAGCGTAGACTACGGACAGTTCTTCTCTCGGGGCGTTGGTTTGTACTGGTCCGAATCAGCTGATAAGTCCACGGTCCACGCCTGAGTGAGATTGCTGCGTTCTTCCACTACATCTTCATCTTCTTCAGATCCAGATCCTTACCTGTACACAAAGATCTGCTTCGACTTGATGTAGGAGAACCGAGCCAGTAGAGGGGAAACACTGTCCCACGGAGTTCCCCATCCTAAATTTAAACCGTGGTTAAAACAACATTATGCGGTGTAGTTAGCAGAACGGCTCATTTAAGACCATGGCTGCACATGCATAATTACACAGCCAGGTAATTGGTTTCCATCTTAGCCTTATTCCATGGAGACTAAGTGGAATTCTACTTTTTCATTATTAAATAAAGCAGGATAGAAAGTAAAGCGAGTGCCTGGGAGGACAGAGTCCCAGGGACTCTCAGAGACCGGGAAGAATGGGAGTCTAGTACTGAAACACTCAATTCCCCAAACATCGCAGGGCTGCACTTTCTCCTTGATCAGCTGATGCCATGACAACGGCACCTTTCACTTATCTGTGTTTTTGACAGCTGGAGATGATGAATCGTAATGGGGAAGAAAAACGGGAGGCGGAGGAGGGGAACATGATTGGGATCCTTGTCAGGGAACAGGGTTCCCCCTCTTCCCCCCCCCCCCCTGTCTCCGTTTCCATGAACATGATGAAAGAATGAGTTTTTGTTGTTTTGAGTAGGACAAAACAAGCGCGGGGTTTGCCGTCACTCACTCAACTGAAAAGGATGGGTTTCAATACTTCAATACTAGAATCAACAGACAGAGGAGGGGGCGTCGCCCAAAACAGATCCCCGACTCCCAGCTCACTGGGGGGACCCTTCTCACCCGTAGCAACCACCAACAACCTGGCCTGAAATTAGCCTATCAAACACCTGCAGGTGTTCTAATTTGAGTTATGCGTTGTAACTAAGTCGGTAAAGCCGGCACTGAAAGGGGAAGGGGGGTTGTTTACCAGTGTAGTTGCATAAATAGTAGTCTATATACACGACGTTCCTCTTTTGGGATTGCTCATGTCCCTCTTTTTGGCCGGATGTCCGTCCCCGTCCTCTGTCTCTGTAAATCCAGACAGCTAGCTAGACTATCTGTCCAATCTGAGGACTAGGGTTACCTGCTCCTAAAACTAAAACTACTTCTGAACGTACACGTTCCACCAAAACCACTTCCTTCCTGAGACTATTTTACAGAGGCTCCATTGCTCCGTCCGGCACTTAGCCCCGCCCATGACTATGATTGGTTTAAAGACATGCCAATTAACCAGAGCATGTTTTTCTCCCATCCCAGAGAACTGCGTGGACTAGTCAAACCCTCCTCCACAGCGCTGTGTAAGAAGGTCTGGCGACGGGAGACCACATAAATGGCCAATCCACGTAGACTTCGACACATAATAGGTTATATAATATACCCCAAGAAGGGGGGTCCCCTGACCCTAAGAGCAAATGCTAAGACAGTATCATTGAGAACAGGCCAAGGATAGAAGAAAACTGGTAATCCAGACTAAGACCACTTCCTGAAAGCTTTTAAATCTTAGGGGGGCAACGTTTTTCCCAATACCGATCCAGAAAGTGGGTCTGAAATATCTGATTCCTGTCCCCTTTGTAGTGCCGTATCAGTAAATCCAAAAATACTGTTGCCTGTCAAAGTCTCCCCAAAAACATGCCTGGTAGAAAACAAAGTCAATCACGGAGGGCATGCGAGAGCTCTCGTTACATCAGTCCAAATCAAACCAAAGCTGCATTCAACCTCCCCAGTCAGCCAGAAATACTCCTCCTTGAAGATCCCAGGGAGACTGGGATGCTAAATATAACCACCACGCCTCGGTCTCTCTGCTTCTCCCTTTCATCTCTTCATCTGCCCGTCAATATCTCGGCACTCTGCCCGTTCTCAGACGTGCCGTTGACTCATGAAAGCTGATGTTTATGTGAGCACGTCGACAGATTAACAGCATAAATATTAGCAGTGACTTGTCAGATTCAGGGCTCCGTGTATTTGTGGGAAGGGTTTTTGATTCAGAGAATAACACTCAACTTAGATTGTAGAAACTCATTTGAGAAATCTAATTAGTATGAATGTAGAATATAATTTCTGTTGGACTGTACCAACATTTGAAACCTTGACATAAGACTATGTCATCACTTCTTTTTCTAAAACATCACAGCTGAATATTAGCGTCCAACCCTTTTTCCCCAAGGCCCCCCCAAAAAGATGCCAATATACAAATCCTGGTTACTCTTAGTAGCTCAAAATGAGCCATTACAAATCCCCATTTCCAACTGAGATCGCTGCCGGTCCGTATTCCCAATGAAAAGGCACTTTCCTATGATTCTGGCTCCCAAATCCTCAGAGACTACATGTGACATTAATCACACATCTGAGAGTCCGACATGATAATCTGAGACATAGGAGGATCAAAAAGACTCAGATGGAAGACGAGTAGCCTGGTTCGACTCAGCAGCGTTGATATGTCAGGGGCCCGAGACCCGCGTGGCACAAAGATCCCGAGGCCCCGCCGTCTCTTAGGCTGAGGAAGCCCAGTCCGGCATCAGGATCAGGAGCTGTTGTGTCGGTCTGGGTGGACAAGGGTGGACACGCCGGCTGTTTCTGTGTGTAAAGCAGAATGCTTCAGGTGTTTCATATTTGTCTAATGCATGTTAATCTAGGATGATTAAACACCGGCTGCTTCTGTCAGGAAAAACATGGCAGTTCAACATCCTGGTGCCTCAGACACACCACAAATCAGACATCCAAGGGCATTAAATCCCATCTCGCCCTACTTTGACTACCTCATGAAAGCTAAACTAACATAATAGCACAGACAGATCATAGCAAGCATCTAAAGAAAATAGTGTGCTATTTCTGTCTTAAAATGCCAATAACAAAACTAAAGTTTGATTATTGGAGAATTATGTAAATAAAGCCAACCTGTGCCACTATTACAGCTGATCAAGTGGTTAATAGATAAAGTGGCTCAATCAGTAAGCATTTGGTTAAAAGACAAATGAAGTAATAAGAAAATGCAAACCTTTGCATACATATCCATGAAGACACAAAAGAAACCAGAGGAAAGATGCACATTAATAAGTCCAATTCATCTTCTTCTTGATCTTCTTCACATCTTGCCTTCAGAATCATAATCCCAAGAAATAAACGGAGACGTTGCAGGTACACTACTTCCAGAATATTTGACTATAAAGCCTCTACATTTCCACTTCTTTAATGATCTCTGCAAGGAACAAAATGGTATTCTCTCTGACTGTCCCAATCGTCTGCAATATATGTGTTAAAGTACTGTAGGTATACACCATTGGGCGTATGTCACCATCAAGTAACTTTCACAGGAATGAGTGGCCAGCCTTCTCTCAAACAGTGTCCAGCTAATACAGCCATGAATGTGGCCGGGGCCTTGCATTAGCCTGGTGAACTGGAGACTGAGATCAGGTCTTAAAGACATGGGTACGGGTCGGGCTGGTAAAAGGTTCTCCTAACGTGCCTGTTTAATTTCTCTTTCCACTGTTTTTACACTACTCTATGTTGTTATGCCACCCATTGGTGCCGGTCACGTGACCTGTAAGCTTTTATTTTACTGGTCAAATAGGAAATGTTTTGGTCAAATATTGTACATATTTCTTACGTTTAAAAATAACTGATAGGCCGGATATACTGCGTATAAAGAATAATATCATCAGGGGATTTGAAGTCGTACGGTTTTTATTGAAATGTCAGAGAAATTTGGAAATGAAGAAATAGGATTGTTTTATTGTAATTACCATCCAACAGAAACTCAGGCGTCCACACTACTCCGGCCTTCTCCGACCTCTAAAACGGAGACATTTGGTATAGCTGGTGCCCAGTTTCAGTTTGAAAACGCCAAGGTTGCATATTGCACAAACGGAGAGATTTTTGAAAACATTGACGCAGACACCCCGCATTTGCTCCCCGATGGGGTATCATCAGTCACGCCAATATCACATGACCCTTTTCCAGAGGAAAAACAACGTCAGCCTTGACTACCAGAGTTTATTTCAACATGGATAACAAATGATGCCTAAATACGCAGGAGGAAAGCTATTATATAAGTAATTTGTGACGATTCTTGTGTATAACATGAAACAGCATCTACACCAACAAGCCAGGGCCATGTGTATGTGAATGATTTATGATGTGTGTTTTCTGGCATTTTGGTACAGATATTGTCAGAGATTAGTTATGAAACAGTGTGTAGTGTTTAAGGCCTACACAGAAGACTTGACTTGGACTTTTACATGAGGAAAGATCTCACTTACTAGCAGAGCTTTGTAAAACACAGATTGGAGCCCTGCTTCCTCCTGTCGTGCATTTGCAGATAAGTGGAGAGGAACATATGATTTGTGTGTGTACCTGTGAATGGGAGTGTGTCCATGTGTGTATTTGCCTCCGTTCCTAAATGTAAAAATGGATGTCAGTATCTGGGCTCTTTCTGTTGTGATTTAAAGCCTCGTTGGCAGGCATTTGCTCAGCCCTCCCAAGCTTTCCTGAATACATGAATACATTATTGTCATTTAGAAGAAACAAACATGCAATTAGACGGAGAGTGGGAATAAAAGAGAGAAGCGAGCCTAGTCAAACCGCGATACTAGCCCCCCTCCATGTGGGACCGGGTCCACACATGCAGACTCTGAACAGATCACCGTCTCCTGCTGCTATAAACAACATGTGTCTTCTCCAATGAGCCTGTCATCGATCACTTTGCTATTATTTGGGTTCCGACGAGCTTCCTGCTCCAGATAGCACGGGCTCAAATTAACCAAAAGCTGCAGCAAAGTGGGACACACACAAAGATCTGGTGGCAGGGTCCAAAACAGTAGTCTGGGCAACAAGTTCTTCTCCATGGACGTGACACAGGCCGTGCTAGACTATTGAAATTTAAACCTAATGGGAGCTGCAGATCAAAACAAGGCCTGATGATAAACCATCATCGGGTTTGACGTCTTGCACAAAGGTTCCAGGTCTAAGCTGATGAATCTGGAATAGGGGTGCAGTTTTCAGTCTGGATTCATGAAGGGACAGTGAAATGCATTACCCAAAATAGGGATTTACATGTAGGGGGCTTGACTAGAAACAGGAAGAAGTGGGTCTGTAAAATAGAGGGGGGGGAGGGGTAAGGAGTGTGGAGATCAGGAGGTGGGCCAAGGTCGTTACCAACGACTCTGACCATTTCATTTCTGATATACGCAAAGAATTTAAAGTTGTTGGTTTTTTTGGGGGTCCTAGGACGAGTTGCTATGTCCCAGTGCAATGTTTGTAACGGTTTGTAATCTCTTTTTAATTTAAAATGCACGTTTCAAAGCCAGCTTCTCAGACGGACTTGCCGTCTTGGTTCCCTTCATTATTTAGTGACATGACATCATGAGCCCATTTGTTGTTCTGGAGGAGTAGTTATCTTGTCCTAACCAATCAGCAATGAGCAGCGTATCTGTTGAGACGGCTCATTTCCACACAGAAGCTGCTGGAAGCAGCTGCTAGGAGCAGTTCATGTTTTTCAAGATAATCAGAGACAATGATTTATACGTCAACATGAAGACTTTTTTCCCCTGTGGAGGATAGTTGGGTTCCTTAGTTATGTCAGTGAAATATTATGATGTAAAGTGTAGCGTGTTGCATCCCTAAGATCTAATGTGAAACCAAAAGGCTCAAGTCATTAACCCTTGATCATAAGAGAAGTGTGATGAATTGAAATGAAACATGTTGAACGGCGGATGTCTTGCTTTGCATGACCAACTCATCACAGTGTGTCTGCCCCATTCACAGCGGATCAGCGTTATTCAACATCTTCAGGGCCGCCGCTCTCACTGAGACACGAGGTAGGGACAGCCACAGTTGCTATGACGATGAGGAGCGTGTAAGCGGCGACTGAGGAGCGCCGTGACCAAAGACGAGGCCAGATCTGACGACGGCGGCGCTGATGGGCCCTGAGCCGAATGCCGTTGCGTTTTGACGTGTATACAACACGACGTCTTCAAACCAACAGTCAGCCCGAGACTCGTACCTGAGACTCTTTACTCTCATGATGTCTGCCAGCACTCAGGGCCCATTGTCCCTACTGACAGCAGCAAGCAGTAAACATTCACACACACTCAATACGCTGTGACAGTACAGCCTTCGCCTAAATAAAACCTGGCAGTCCGCTGGCGCTGCCTTTACTGCTCAGTGTCATTGACGCTTTATAGGTCTTTCAACTCTGACTTTAATCGGCTGTAACCATGAGGTTCAACTACATAATGGGTCATTTGCCACAGTCTTTAAAAAAAAGCCATACATCTGCATCAAAAACTATGGATTACATTGTATATGTTACATTGTCTAAAGTACTTGGTTAGAGTTTTGGTTGTGGTTAAATAAACCATCACTGGGTGTTTGAGTAAGGGGACGTGAACTGCTATCTCTGGTTCTCATTTACCTTAATAACTAACCAAGGGTGAGGCCTTTCATTATGGGGGGTTTTAAAGCAGTGCATCTGTTTTCACTGCAGTCCGCTGTGCTTTATTCTGGCCCCTCCCGTATGCGGTGCAAATGAAAGGGAAGTGGGGTGTTTCACTTGGTTATTAATGCCGATAATCATAAACAAGCAAGTAAAGCCAGCTAGGGTTTATTTACTAGATTTACACTGGGGAGGTTGGATGAAAGCATTCATTTTAATGTCATCCTTTTTCAGCTTG
Source organism: Etheostoma cragini (assembly GCF_013103735.1). Lineage (NCBI taxonomy): Eukaryota > Metazoa > Chordata > Actinopteri > Perciformes > Percidae > Etheostoma > Etheostoma cragini. The sequence goes on from NW_023265587.1 coordinate 710,634, forward strand.
TGTCATCATCAATTTAAATAACTTTTGCTTTAAAGATGTTAGCCCCTGAACACACTGTAGAAAACATCTCCTCACTATCTATCACTATCCTTTGTCAGATGTGTCATGTATTGCTTTAAAATGCCTGATTTGTGTGTGTCTGTAGTTTTCTCATGTGGTGAAGGAAAATATTCCTCCAATTAGTGTCCTTTACCAATCACTCTGATCAAACCCCTCCCAGCAGGACCTGGATCTGTCCCCAGCTGGACAGCAGGGAGGCCCCTGCTGAAGTCTGATTGCAGGCCAGAGCTGGCTCCTGTGTAGCCCTTTCTCCCCCTTTAGGCAACTTCAAATTGCAGGTCCCACTCTGCTATTATGCTCACACAAGATGGACGCCCACGGCCAAACTGAGAGTGAGCAGCATGCCATGTAGAGTAGTCCGGCCAGTAATATAATCCCCCGTGGGATTCGCTGTTGACCCACTAAAGGTCAAGGAGAAAGTAATACAGGCCAGCTACAGAGTGGCATGATGGGTGCAAGCTTCCCGATTGATGCCTGGGTGAAAATAATGGTTCAACCAACTTCCAACATGTGTGTGCATTTGTTGTTTGATATGTCTCTTTAAGTCACACTCAGTAACACGATAAAATCTTTCATAAGCCAAAATAACAAAAATCCCTAACTAATAAAAACACCACACTGGAACCATCCTCTCCCATAAAATATCACAATGTCAGTTGTTTCCAATATCATCCAGGCCGACTTCCAATCAAACACTTTCTTCCCATAAGTGATATTTGACTGGTGTCTGCATTTTGAAACGGCCCTTTCTGGGTTTTGTCCCAAGACAGAAATCACAAGGAGGCAATTTGCTCTACAAATGAAGTATCCCAACTCTTTATATCACATATAGTACAAAGACTTCAGCATATGTACCGATGTGGTGCTAATCACGGGCCGATACTGACCCAAATAGCTGGATCAGGTGACAATGGACCCGATCTATTTAACTTATGATTTTATATTTATTTTTTTACTCTTGACCACTTAAATGTGTCCAAAGAAAAGACGACACATAGAAGAGACGACTAACGACACAGAGTAGCTTCCCGGCAGGTAGCATGCAGCTAAAGACACAGGGTAACATTAGCTTATTGGTGGCATGCAGCTAAAGACACAGGGTGACATTAGCTTATTGGTGGCATGCAGCTAAAGACACAGGGTGACATTAGCTTATTGGTGGCATGCAGCTAAAGGCACAGGGTAACATTAGCTTATTGGTGGCATGCAGCTAAAGACACAGGGTAACATTAGCTTATTGGTAGCATGCAGCTAAAGACACAAGGTAACATTAGCTTACCGGTAGCATGCAGCTAAAGACAAAGGGTAACATTAGCTTATTGGTAGCATGCAGCTAAAGACACAAGGTAACATTAGCTTATTGGTAGCATGCAGCTAAAGACACAGGGTAACATTAGCTTATTGGTAGCATGCAGCTAAATACACAGGGTAACATTAGCTTATTGGTGGCATGCAGCTAAAGACACAAGCTAACATTAGCTTATTGGTAGCATGCAGCTAAAGACACAGGGTAACATTAGCTTATTGGTAGCATGCAGCTAAAGACACAGGGTAACATTAGCTTATTGGTAGCATGCAGCTAAAGACACAGGGTAACATTAGCTTACAGGTAGCATGCAGCTAAAGACACAGGGTAACAATAGCTTATTGGTAGCATGCAGCTAAAGACACAGGGTAACATTAGCTTATTGGTAGCATGCAGCTAAAGACACAGGCTAACATTAGCTTACTGGTAGCCGAGTCGTAGAACCATTAATAGGATCATGACCACCATGGATCTCATTTCCTCTAAATGTGAAGTTGATGTCTCTGCCTAATGGAGGGGATTCTACAAGTCTCCCGTGCTTGACAACTTTAACAATGACTGAATTCATTTTTGACTTAGCTGAAGCCACACGCCGCTCTCCCAGCTCGAGGGACACACAGAGGCAGACATAAAAGCTAAGAAAGCAAATGATGGTCAAGGCAGTGTATTTTATTTTTGAAACCAGGCCTGTGCTGGTCCAGGATCTGGGCCTTGTGACTGATGAGTTTCCTGCAGCTAAATGTGAAAGACTCCCTTTTCAGTGTGACACACCTTGTGTCCTGTGTCCCAGGGAAATGTAGCATTCAGTTTGTGTCCACCCAGGGGAGCTATGTGCAAAATAATTGGCCAGGAGATGAATTATGGGTCTGCTGTGGCGTCTAAAGGTCTTGTGCTGATGTTAATTATTTTAAGGTAGGACAGAAGTTGTTTTCCACTGGTATTTACCTGATTCCCGCCTTGTGTCCAGGCTGTCAATCCTTGGACTTTGGTGGCTCCAAACTAGAGGCGTTGAGTTTAGTTCAACCCGTTGACCAGTATGTTAACACACAAAGTGTGATGAGCGAGTGACATAGAAAAATGACTGTGTGGTCCCCTTAGTGGTTGTGGCCCTGAACATCTGTCCCCATAGTGGTCGTAGCCCTGAACATCTGCATACAGTGTCCATTTAAGTGCAACTACATCTCTGAATATGAATGACTTTCAGCCAGCGATCACCTGAATATATTACTGCTACTATATGTGGGGTGGAAAAACATTGCCAACACTTCAACACCATTCCCTCCAGTTTAGTTTCTTCTGGTGGGATGACCTCTAAGTGACTGGGCTGCTAATCTGTAAGACTGTTGGATGTCTGATGCAACCCCGGGGAGGTTTTTGCTGCCGTTTGTTCTTCCAAACGGATCAAAGCGGTGTGTCTGTTGCCACTACTGTAAATCTATTTGTGGCTTGCCTGCTGAATTATTCATATCAGATGTGTATTCTGGTCCTGACTGATCAGCGAGGTAACAGTGTCGTGTTGCAGCCCTCACTGGATTGTAGAGATTATTTTCCCAAATTCACTATATCGTCAAATATCATCACTTTTTTGACACATGTTTCAATGCAGAATTTGTGCAAAACCAGGAGTCAGACGCATAAATGATGTGTACACAGAAAAACCCTGCTTCTCCCACATGAAGGTCTAAAGGAAGGCTGTGGGGTGACGATGCGTGCACCTGACGCACACCTCAGACCAGGGACTTCAACAACTAATAAGGCTTACCAACGCTTATCTACATTGGAGCCATCGTCTCCGTGTCAGTGCTGGTTTTCTTTGGATCCTGAATCGTGAAGCGCTTTGTAAAGCCAGTTTCAACATTAGGACTATGAATGCTTTATTGCCAATTATGTTTTTGACACATACAAGGGATTTGATTTGGTGTTGTAGGTGCATGGCACACATTCTTTAAAACAGGTTAAACGGAACAAACCTCCTTCTGACATGCAATAATAATGATGATAATTGAGATGTTCTTAGCCCCAGGGGTGCTGCACTATCGACCTCTCTGATGCGACACACTCAACACTTCCTTTGGTGCTTCTCTTTGACATGAGTGGTGAAGCGGGCACACCGATCGATATGCGGGTGGATGTTTAAGGGCGTTTCTACATCCTTTTATGACCAACTGTGGGACAGCGTGTTTATTAATCATGCTGCACTTACATGAACCAAAATAGCACACAGAGTCGCCGCACACAAGACCCTTTACTTAGCACTTGTCGCTGCACAATCAAAACAGGGCCCTCAGGTTTCTTTAGCATCTAAATCTGGAATAACACTATGGTGTCATTGACACCTAGGCATACATATGTTTCTGGCGGTGTGCCAAAAAGCTCTCTTAAATCCAATACACGATAAGTACAATAATTATATTTTTGCCTGAAAGCTGATTAGATACAAACCCTCAGGGAGAAAGAGACAGAGTGAGAGAAAAAACGTGACAGCGAGTGCAGGAAGGAATAACTAGTGATGCTGAAAGGGAGGCATGAAGAATGGACGTAAAGTAAAGGGAAAACAAGATAACTGATGAAATGATGAAGGGGGGGAGAGATGAGAGGGAGAGGGAGAGGAAGAGACGGGGAGTGATGATATAAATGTGGTCGGTCGCTGTGGCTCATAAGCTACGATCCGGACCATCCATCGTCCAACCCTTCCTCGTTAAATAACACAGAGAAGATGGAAAGGCTCTCATCAGCCACATCCATTTAGCTCAATTGCACTCTATTGTGGAAAAGAAATGTGCTTAATGATTCATGAAGCAGCTCCCGTTACTATCACACCAACCTTCAGAGAGACGGAGGAGCGGAGACACAGGAGGAGCTGTAGAAACCTCCGGAACAGGACCGAGCCTGTCATGGTGGCACACAGGGGGACACGTGTGGACACCATGTATGTGAAGGGTCATGTGTGACCTTCTCTGGTCCGACGCAGACGCAGCAGTGGCCACCATGGCTGTGCTCTAAAGGGCGGAGGTCAGGAGGGCAGCATGAATCAAGCTTCAGTGGGGGGTGAAACCGAAGCAGAGGGACAGACAGATTTGGTTGCTCGGTGGACGTGTTGACGGAAAAAACCAGCACCTTCCCATGAAATAATCCCAACCCGGACCACCCAAGCTGCAACCTCTGGGCCTGGAAATTAAAGCCACTTAGACTGAAATAGATTGTAAAGCAGGTCATGCTTTAGGACGGGGCTACCTTGACATTGATAAGCGGCCACCACAGCGCGGTACATAGTGTACTCGGGTTGGCCCTCAGACCCCTTGCTCCCCCCAGCTGGTCCAAGTTCTGCATGGCCCCTTCTGCGTGAAGGCACCTAGGGTCGGAATGGGAGCGACTGCATCACAAACCTTACCCCTTTCTTTTTTAAACACAGTTTGTTAGTATGTTTTAAACATAGACTGTATTAATAGGTCTCAATGCTCTCCCTTCTCTCCATTGAAGCCTCTGTTTCCAGGCCTGTGGTGAGGAGCCATGTGCTATAGGTGCCAAAATAATCTACGTTTGGATTCTGCCAATTTGATTTGTCACGGTTCATGACTGCAAATAACATTACATTTTGTGAGAAACAAATCGTGGCAGAGAATCATGATATCAACAGTTTGGATTCATACTTTTCCCTGAGTTGTGCAGACCAAGCTGCGATCGCCAGAAGAGATGAGTGACAACTCTGTAACTACCGGTGTAGCATGAAAGCTAAGTGGAATTAGCAAGCTAGCGGTGGTTCACTAGCCATCAGCCGGCTGCTGAATGAGTAAAGATGAGTTAATTGTATGTCCCAGTACTTTAAGAACTGGGACATACAAGTTCCCATCATATTCTACAAGTGCTCCCATCAAGTCTTGAAGTTGTAATATATTTACCTTCATACTTCTGGCTCCAGAAAGGAAGTCCACAAACCAATGGGTGATGTGGCTGCATCCACTTACCACAGTCTATGTTACCACCATGGCTCATGCCCAGAATAACCGTTTTGCATGGTGGGCCTGGGTTGAAGGAGACACTGGTCCACCCAGTTTAAGCAAATACACTGTCTTCATCTTTGACTCTTCAACTGACAGTTGGGATTTATTATTTCCAATAATAATCTCACATAATAAGGTTTGGGATTATGATAATCTGGATAAAAGGGTTTCACTGATGAATAGAGCTTCTCACCAAATTAGCATGTTCTCTCAGCCTCACCATGCTGCCAGGCAACCTGCACCTAACTGACATCTGGGAGCGTACCATGCAGACAGTCTGGCACGCACATCGAGACTCACACACACACACACACACACACACACACACATCCCAACTCCCTGTAGGCAGGCACACACAAGCGCAGTGAGCCGTTTCAGCTTAAACACTGAAGAGCTGCCCCCAGCAGATGGATATCAACGCTAAGCATTATGGGTGAACCTATCTGGCGTTTGAGATGGAGATAGGGCCAATTACCCTGTAGGGAGTGAGAGGAACATCGCCCAGGGAGCTGTGGAGAACAACAGGGATTAGAACCGAGACTCCTACACTGTGCAACACTGATATAATTACACGTTCTTTGAAGACTTTTAACCAACACGTCCACATACCAAAAGGACGGAGTAGGGCAACTGCCATTGACTCAAAAAAAACTACTTAAGTTCAGTTGACATAACTGTGTGGTTAGGGTTAGAAAAAGATAATGGATTGGCTTAAAATGAGTCACAAGCTATGTTTTCATCCACACGTTTTTATCCAAATTAAGTGATATTGAATGAAAAATGAATTTCATGAATATCGACTCGAAGATAATAAGTCATTTGCCAAATAAATAATAAACTGCGATTAAGTTTTAGGTCCTTTTATGGTTGCAACTAACCACAAAACAAAGAAGAAGACGTTTTAGTTCATTCACCCCAGTACGTCCTCTCTGTCTGCACACACACAGGGTGTTAACAAAGACAGATAGAAGTGTCTAGCAGCTAGCACAGTGTCCTTTTGCCAGACTCATCTGATGAAATGGCATATTCATGACATGCCAAGTCCTATGGCATTATTGGTGTGTAATAAATACCTATACTCATGTTTCAGCGTGTGTATCAACGCAGTTTGGCCTCCATTGACTAACATTAGCTTGCGATTGCGTGTTAATTTATGTCGTAGCGAGGGAGGATGTTTGGGGTGGGGGGATGGGTCAAACCCAGGACTTTCACCCAGGGGACCGGGGATCCTCGTCCCTTGTGCAACTTTTTCTGAACCGTCGCTCTCTATTTTCCTCAACCCAACTGTTGCTTTCTTCCCACCATAACATCAGCGAGTGGCCAAACGGCCCGGGTGAACTTCAGCCTGCATGCATGTTCTGTAGCCTAAAACAGAGCAGCTTATGTTGGCAGAGAGAACAACAGGTTGGCCGACCATCGCGTCGCCCTCTCTGAATTGGATGGTATAAGCCAACGTTTTTGGGGTCACGCCGTTCACTTTCCCGACAGTATGGACAACAGATCCAGCCGCCGTCTCAGGAGAAGCTCTAGCTTGTTGTTCACTTTGAACTCCCTTTCCATCAACTGTGCTATCTCCTCGCAGTCACCGACGTCACCCACTGGAGGCACCCTGCCATCTCTATAAGGGAGCTGCGGTTCACCGCCGGTGTCTCATGACATATTGTCTTTAATAGAAAATCTCCATTTTGAATCGCAATACTACTAGAACTGCAATAAATGAAAATCGCAGTACAAATCCAACGGGTACCCATGTATTGTAAAAGAGTGGAATTGGGACAAAAGCACATGGTCCCAGGCCTAGAGGTATCTAATCTCTTGACGTTAAAACGCTACACGGTAGACCTTTTCCATTTGGCCTGTTTAGAGTTCAGGATGAGGGAAGTGTGTGTTGCTAAGAAACACTTGAGCAGAACAGCTACAGCCTTGGCCTACACATGCTGTACTCCAGCATGAATTAGCCAGCGTCGGTGTGCAGCGACAACAACCACAACAAAGGGAGGTGGCGGGGATCTGAGTGGCCAGGCAGGATGGATATTAACATCTTTTTCTCCCCTAAGGTGACGCAGATATGCAGCGCAGCGATGGATGGATGTGTGGAGTGAGAGGGCAGCCCTGCAGATGGATGTTGTGTTAAGATGAAATGAACTGCCAGAGGGAGAGAAACGCTATGGTGTTCTGGGACGTGATACAAGATCAGGCAGAGACGAGGTATTGTTTGTGAATGAGGAGCTAGGAGAGAGAGAGGCATGCTCTCAGTTTATCTGAATGCACAGTATGCCAGCTGCATTCATGTGACAGTCAGGGGAGGACAAGTATCGACAGAAAGGTGGAAGTTAGGAAGACTAAAAGTGAAAGAGATCCAGAAACAGAAGGCAGAAGGAGCAGGTCCACCATCTAGGATCCTGTAGCTTTTTCTGTCTTCTGCCTTTGACTCTTTCTCCTTCCAGTGTGTCTGGGTATCAACTTCTCTACTGAAAGCACACACTCCCCCTGGTCCCACTCCCCAGTTTCTAAATGAGGCCTCTGATCGGCCAAGAAAACCATTGACATCCATCCCTCCCTCGAGTCTCCAGCGGGTTTGTGATTTCCAAATTCTCCGCTGCCTCAAGGTCACCGCCATCAACGGCCAGAGACAGAGACGGTGGAGAGACAGAGGTGTGTGTGTGTGTGCTAGGGCTATAATGATTGAGGATACACAAGCCTCATGTTTCTCCGTTAGCTCCCTCCAGATTAGGATCAGGTCTTTGACTCCAGAGGAAATAAGGTTAGAATATGCACATTTTACATGTCATTCAAGCTTTTTCTCCAGTCTTTGTAGAACAGAGTGTCCAGCCATGCTAGCACCTCTGTGAGGCTCTATAACCAAATATAGCACATTACAAAACGGTACACACTACTTACTGTCCCTCCTTACCACACTCATTTTGGTAGTACAAGCAGGAAAAGTACTGTGTTCCAAGAAAACCGTAACAAAAAACAGACATGATCCAAAATATGATTTGACAAAATAATCTCAATGTAATGTCCACTTACTCATCATATGTGTCAGACTTTGTCTCTTAGCCAGACTGACAGGGCCTACACACGGCCGGAGAAGCAACGCAAAACGGAGATTCATGGCCAATTGTGCGCATTTCTCCACACCTGTGTGTGTGTGTGTGTGTTTGTGTGTGTGTGTGTGTCTGTTTCTCTCTCTGTGTGCCTGGCTCACAGTAGACACAGCTGAAAAGTCAAGACAACCAAAACCACGGTAAACCTGGGTGTGTGGTTTAGAAAGCGGTTTTATTTGGTGAAGTCTCCAGCTGATCTGTGTCTTCCTGCGTTTGATTACCTAACTGGCAGCAAGTGTGGCCGGACAGATCGGATAACATTTGGGCTCCCAAATGAAAACAGATCCGCTTCCCGGTGCTTCGTATATGGGACCATGAGCCACCAGGGCACCCCTACAGCACCAATGTTTCTTACATATAAAAGATATTCTCTAAAAGGCTAGAAATTGTAAAAGCAAGAACTAACCCTCAATTATTTTTTGTAATGCACCAGGGTGATGCTGACATTAAGAACTGACCCCCCAAATAAGTACTTATTACAGAAACATCTCTGAGTAAAAGGCATATATTTAAAGATTGAGTTCTGGATTTTTATAATCAATATCATATCAATGCATTTCTATTGGATACTTGATTACTTTAACCCAGCCCTATGTACCAGTATGTATACCAATGATAATGAGTAACAAAAGTGGTAGCAGTACAACGAACTATTACTGCTAATGGTAGTAGTTGTAGTCATAAGCACAGGTGGTAGTACTTGCAGTAGGTGCAGTATTTGCAGTAGTGATAGTAGAAGTACTAGTTTCTGTACTAGTAGTGGTAACAGTACCAAATGAATAGTGCTTAGTAGGAGTGATATGAGAGGTCTCTTTGACTCTATATGAGTCCATAACATGATAAATAGCCACTGACCAATGGGCTTCTTCATGTGTAAATGGGACCAATGAGGCTGTCTGCTGGTGGACAGTGGACGCTGGAAGAGATGGAAAGCCTGGCTCCCCAATCTGGCCTGCAGATTAGTGGTCCCCCCTGGATCCAGTAGATAGGCCTGAGATGGCGTGGCACTTGCTTACTTCCGCCTGATGATGAATGACCAGCGTTTGACCTCTCGTGGCAGCCATTTCATACCTAAACTCAATTTATCAATGGGCTAAAAATACCCACATTCAAGCAATAGCATTCAGCCAGGGGTGTGAAGGTGGGAAAACAGTGAAACTACGCAATCAAGACAGCCTTGAAAGAAAAAATGACTTCTGGATATCCATCCAGAAGTCATACTGCGTGTAGCAGCAAAACAAAGCCCAACAGGCCCTCTCAGAGGGACCTTTGGTGCGTTATGCATCGGTGTGGCAGGGGATGCAGAGCCACTTCATCTCGTTACAAAGTGTGCAAAAGCTTTCCCTTCAAAGGAGACTAAAGAACAGGCTCTGCCAGCAGGATCAATGCCAGGCAGACCTGGAGCAACACGGCCACACATCTGGTCTTACCCTGCCTTGTGAGGGGTCAGTGAGAAAATGGCTCCGACAGAGGAGGAGTTAGACAGCGAGGGCAGGGACGTTGAGGTGGAAGATGGTGAGGAGTTTGGGAGGGAGGAGGTCTTCATCATCATCATTTACCACTTCCTCTGTCGGAGCCATCTTCTCGCTCGTCTCTCAAAAATTCATAAACAAACTCACATGTGTGTCTGGTTGATTGACATGATTTTCAGCAAACTACGGTACATTTTGGTGGTCACGTGGCCCAAACGGGTTAATATGCATAAAAGCAAACTGTACCCCAAAACTACTTCCAGAACAATGCAGGTAAGAATGTAATTACAAAATATCCCAATTAAAATTTGGAGTAATCAGACAGCGTCATGGACTAACGGCAGTTTGATACCCACATGGCCCACATGGCCCCTTATTTGATCCGCGGGGGTTTTGGACGAGACCCAGGATGAGTCTGTGAAAACTGATGAATCTGCCCGGTTCAGCTCTGAGGTTTTCTCGCATTGCACCGCATTGCATGTTCTTAACGATTACGTTATATCCTGCCTCTATTAAGAACTGTTGAATATAGGCTACAGCTCACAGCAACTTAAAACTATGCTTTTATTGAGTTTCCTCTTAGTGAACTAATAGACATTGAAAAGCATATGGCTTTGTTTTTTTACCAATCTTGTTCCACAGTGGTGATGTTTCCTTTAAGCTATCCACGCTGTATATCCAGCCATCATGTAGCTAAGGTTGGAGGCAACTTAAGCTACATGATTCTGCTGTTGTGGAGCATTTGTTACAAGCATTTGGTTGTTTACTGTTGTAAAGCATTCTGCATGTGGCGTGCAGGTTCACTTGCCCCCAAACACGGACACACACGCATAGTACATACATACATACTGTACATACATACGTCTCGCTGTAGACATGCTACATAGGAAGCTAAGTTGCTTACAGTAGTGGGAGGACCGTTCTAAACTGCTTTTAATCTCCTGAGCAAAGAAATTCAAATGTATCATTACACAGATCACCATCATTAGCACTGATTCACTGATTCATGGTCATCAAGTGTCTAGTTTTCTGGAAGTCAAGGACCTTGTTCCCATTGAGACAATGCAGAAGAGTCCAGCTAACAGAGAGCAGGAAGATATGGGAGAGAAGTGGGATTTAGTCCCTGGACAAGCTGAAACTGTAATTATACCAATTATGCCAGTTTAATTAATTGGGTCCACTTTAGCCCAAAGAGGCACCACCATCACCCCCCCAAAGATTGATGTTCTACGGCTAGTCCACATCTAAGAATATCCCGCCAAGAGAAAAACTGTATGAATGTAGGTCAAAGTCACGGAGCGTGGAGAGAACACTGGGAGACTTGCCCCGGCTGGAGCTGGTCCCCAAGGTGTGTGGTTTTCCTCACAGAGTTCTTCCTGTCGCCAGTCCCCCCGCCTGCTTCATCTACAGGTGCTCTGCTGCTCTCACCGGTACCTGAGGTGGGAACACATGTCCACTGGAGAGCTCCAGAGTGTAGCGAGGTCTGAGAACACGGCTACAGCAGGCCGTTAGAGGGCAACTCTTCACACAGCCTTGAATGAGACTAGTGGAACTAAAAGAGATGGGACCCGTTTCCACAGCCAGAAAGATGCTTTCTAAGCCATATTCTGAGCAGAACCTTAATTCCCCATCATCCTGAAAGTCCTGACCAGTCACTTTGCTGCAGAACTACTAATGCCTCGCTTAATATGATTTATTTACATCTTGCTTCGACTTCCTACTTCAATGTTCATACTAGTCCAAAGACCATGCAGCGGTTTAGCAGGTTCATTACCTTTAAATCAGGTGTAACTTGTACTACTGCAGTCCCCTTTTCAAAGACTTCTCCACCTTCCTAGTTTTAACTCTTAGCGGTACACCATGAAAAGCAACTTTTTTCAGATATGTCATCAAAGACACTAAGCACGAATTTGATTTGTCGTTTTAAGCAAGCGGATTTTCATGCTGCACTAAAACCGACTGACACATATTTTAGTTATTTAATAAAGCTAAGTCTAAGTCTAAGTCTCTAAGTCTAAGTCTAAGGTACAGTAGAGTGACCCAAAGGACAGGTGTCTTTAGGGCATGTCCAAATTCACTTTTGCTAATTCCACGGTGGACAAAAGGGTTGCATGGTTCAAAAGGGTTGGACTTAGTGGCAATCAACCAATCAGAGGTCATCTCCCATTCCCTTTAAAAGACAGGCACGTTTGGACCATTGCTATAATGATGGCGGATTTGCACCATGACATTTTTATTTGTATTTTTTGCATGCGTGTGCGCTGCTGTGCTTCTCTATGTGTGTAACAAGAATGGTGTGCACGAGCCTAGGCACATTTGACTAATGCGCTGTTAAATTAACGGAGTTACTCACTTTGGACCAGGTTTTTGTTGGTCGATGGTGCATTTGTTATTTAAATGACGTGGGCCCATGACAGTATATTAACAAATGTGTCGGCCTTAAAATAGCTTTGACAGGCTTTGCCTTTACGTGGCGACGGGTGCATGTCCCAAATTAAAACCAATCCCAATGACGAGTAATCACCTTTGGCTTTCTCTTCCTCTTTTCTCTTTCTCATGATGAAGAGAGGTTGAAGCCTCCCTGGAAACTGTACTGAGGTAAAAATAGACACCACACCTTCTTGTTGTTCTTCCTCAGCCCGAGGCCTGTATTTGGCTCCACAGAAAGGTGCCGCCACACGATCCCTGGATTCATTTGGGTCTGCTGCCTTGAAAGCACCTGAACATTAGACTTTAGAACATTAGACTTTCCACTTTAACGGGTATTGATCAGTCTTTTGTTCAAACAGTTTCCACTCTTTACAGTATGTGTGTTTAAACTTTACTGCACTTTTATCCAATCACAGCCCGGGGACTCCAGATATGAGCCAGGCCCAACCATTGGGCCACCATGCGTCCCAGTGCACTGATAAGTAGTACTACTGAGCCTGGTTTGTTTTGGACCGTGGGGTACTGGAACTAAGTACATTTACTCATCTGCTGTAGTGAAGTACAACTTTGAGGTACCTTTTGTTTGTCATACTTTGTACTCCGCTACATTTCCGAGAGAAACATTGGACTTTGGACTCCGCTACGTTCATCTACTACTCTGGTTTGCTGCTGTCAGCCATTAGAAGGTTGTTTACCTCCTACTTATAGCCAACACAGGTCACTAAATCCCCCCACTAATTGTGACATCTGATATAAAATACAACTGGCTTCATTTCTAGTTATAGAAGAATTATGTTATAAAGAATTATAGGAAAATATTGGTGCCAGTGTGGGATTACACATAACATGGATTAAATGGAAAGACCAGGGGGCGAGATGAGAGGATTCTGGGAAGGAGATCGGGGTGAGGACAGAAATGTTATTTTGAAGGAGTACTTTTTACTTGGCACAAGTACACAGTGGCTTAGACGTGATCCGATCCAAGGCTGACAGGAAGTCCTCGTACCCGGTCTTACTCTCCAAACCTATCCTTTCTGCTGTAAATAGAAAATCTAACATAACTGACTTCTGAAGTAATGCTGTCTTTGAAGAGCAGACTTTGGTTTCAAAGTGGTATGTTCCATACTTAAAAAAAGTGATATCTTAGCGTAGAACACAAAGGTATGTGCATATTAACAGATTGCAATTAATCCAAATCCCTACTTGAGAAAAATTATTTTAACAATAAATGAATATTCTTTTATAGAAAGTGAATGAAGAAGGTGCAAAAATGACCATATTTTGCATCCAATTTTCAGGAGCGGAGTTTAAATAGCAGGTAAATTCAGAAGTACAACATGACATGAATCCCAGTGATTGAAAATCTATATCTTTGAAGCACAACTCAGTTACATGTATCTCCAGACTTGGGGAAAGTAAAAGAAAACACTGGTTCACATTTCCTGCAGAATCGGAAACTTAATCCCTGCTTGCTGTCCAGACCGGCTAATTGTACTGACATCGATTCCTGCTGCCCCCCCCCCCCCCGTATCTGATAACAAAACCACACCGGTTAAGAACAAGTGCGTCACTCAGTCTTGTTACCAAACATCTTTCATACATGTCACGACTGGGGGGTCATGGAGGTCGTTAGAAATGTGGGAGCCGTGACTGTCATAGCAGTACGTGGCAGCGTGACTGTGGTTGTGGTAAAACCAGGGGAAGAGGGAATCCGAGGCACTGTGGCAGGATAGGTCGTTAGATTTGAGCCCTCCCCCATAATCACCTCTATTTGGAGGGGGTAAAAGACGGGCCCATAAAACAGGACCTTTTCTGTGGCTGTAATCCCTCTCCTGGGGGGCAGGCGCCTTCCATTCCCAACATGACAGCTTTACAAGTCCCTCCTGACACCATCGCCTGTGTTCAGGGACCCTGAACATGCATAACTACAGACTAGCAGAGCCAGGGGACATGAAGGATGAATCCTGGCACATTGGCAGTATCTGGAAGATCAAGAAGGACAGAGAGACTGGCTTTTTCCTGCATCAGCTTGGAAAACTAAGCCCTAAATGCATCCGAAACAGGAGATCTATCACAGCTCATGAGCTAGGTTGAACTAGTCTCCGTTGTTATGTAACCCTCATCAGTATCTGTAGGTTGTCACAGCTGTAGCATGTCCTCAGTAAAAAACAATAAAACCTTTTTAACAGGAAGACCTATTCAAAAAGTGGATAATCTAATTATTTCCATTTGGTGCAATGTAGTTTAGAGTGAATAGAGCAGAATATAGAAAATAAACCCTGATTCCAGTATATTGTGCGATGGGCGTTTGAAGCGAGTCGATGACTGCTCAGAAGAGCATGAAGTCTAGCCCAAACTGTTTTCACTTCAAATCAAACAAGCCGCAAGTCCCAAGTCTGTTAAAGGTTCATCAGCATATTGACGAGTCTGCTTCATGTGTCAGTCAAACTCCAGTATGGGTAGACCCCGACAGGGGTGACCCCTCCTCCTGGTTCTGACCTGATGTGTGGAACATGGGACGTCAAGAGGTAATATTGATGTTTTTAGATTTGTTGTCATTTTCATGCCTAAGAGTTAAGTGTTACCAGCCAAACTTTCCCCCAGCCAGCAGCCATTTTGACATGTCACTGCAGGCGTATGTACTAACATTAGTTGTGGCGCTGTTCCATTTAGGTGGACCAGGGCCCTGGTTTTAGCAAGCTTGCACCCTTCCACTTAGTCGAATGCAACAGAGCGTTGTTTGGGATCATTAATACTCAGTCTCTCTGAAGGTTTTGTTTTAAAGGGACACTGCCTCGGGCTGTTCATGTAAGCATGTAGCTACTGTAAAATGTGTGTGTGTGTGTGTGTGATATATATGCATGCCTATCTGCTGCAGCGACGTTGGTATGATCATGTGACTGTGAACGGGGAGAGCCAGAGCTGCACAGATGGTGTCGAGGCAGGGCTCCTCCAGTGTCACGCCCCCCCCCCCCCCAATTCATCTTACAGTATACTACGGAGGCCTTTAGGAAAAAGCACTATAGATGTATTTGAAGGAAGTCTGTATTTTGTCCTTTCTGATTTTGCTCGGTCCAGTACCGAGTTAGAACGCTGTAACCAACAGTTACGGTTGCGATGTCAAGTGCACGCCGTTAGTTTCTGTCTGAACCTGTTAGATTCTGACTCGGACAGGTTCAGAATATTACTCTAAGGGTTTCTTTGTTAAAGAGAAGGATCCTTTGAGTTATATATAGGGGAGACTTTTATGAGACTAGACTAGTTGAAAGAGTTTCTGTTTTTTTAGTTTTTGTGTGGGGTCGTGTTGCATGAGGCCTGTTCTATAAAGAGAAAAGAGGATGTTGACAGCAGGAGGAAGCAGACAGGTCTCAAACCTTCCCGTGTGCAGTCTGAGCAGGTGCTGGCAGCTGAGAATGATGGAGGATGAAGATGAGCTTCTTCTCCTCTCACTCACATTAAGATTTCTCGGTTTTTTACGAGAGCCACTTACGCATACACACTACAATAAGTCTGTGCCAAATAGACGTGTGTGTGTGTGATAAAGAGACCCTCTCCACACGGCCCCTCTCCTCCTCCAGCACGCTGCTTAAGTGACTTCTAATGGGAAGAGAGTCCTGGTTGGAGGCACAGCTCGGCACAGAGTGAATAGCATAATTGCCTGTGTCTGAGGAGGGCGGGAACACGAGGGTGCTACAGAGGAGAGGGCTATATTTACACGCCGGGTTGTGAGCAGACACACCACGGCATTTTAATGTGACACCGCAGCCGGTAAACCTGCCGAGCTCACGCAGCGCCTGATTGGTTACGCTCCGATAAACGCTTGTTGCAGAAACAGTGGAATGATACGGCAATGCATGGCACAGAGTATGCGTGTAATGTCAGCACATTAGAATAAAAGAGAACACATGGAGTCTTATATCACTAACTTAGGGCGTTCGTGTTTAAAGCTGATGAGGGAGCAGGTTGTGTATTACCTTTACAATTACCTTTAGGGTACTTTTAGTGCAAGACTCATTCTCCCAAAATGCACCACAGGAAGACCTTCCTGCCTGTGGGCATTCACTTTATAACTCCTCCCTCTAAGTGTCTGACACACACACACACACACACACACTTAGTGAGGTTGATACTGGACAATATTATCTTTTTTGTGCAATTAAACCCGTTTAACATTTGAGCAATACTCTGCTATTTATTCTTTATTACTGTTGGCCATTACAACTCCTTAATTATGTAATTACTGTATCATAAAACTTCCTTTAACTATGTAAATACCGTGCATGTCCACACTCCTCATATTTCTTTATTCATATTTCTACTCTGATATACTTCATGCAACTGTAACACAGAATTTCCCTTCGGGGATCAATAAAGTATTTCTGATTCTGATTCGAGTTCCAGAGCTATAATAATTTCTGTTTCTATCCATACTACCGATAATCTTTTTTAAACGTTTGGTTCACATTGTACTAATTCGGTTAAGAGACGTCATCTCTGGCGACATTTTTTGGGATTAGTAGAAAAGCAAACGGGTTAGAAATCTGTTATTTCTTGCATCAGTGGAATATATTTTTATCCGGATGCTTCCAATGAAGAAGAATGAAAGATGTTGACCAACTTTCTTTAAAAATTGCAGAAAGCTCAACACTGACCAAAACAATCGTGATTATGATTTTTTCCCTAACGGAGCAGCCCTTTGTGACATCTCCCGGGTATGTAGACCTGGGCTTGAAGACACATACTGACTGAAAGACATAACTATTTACCCGGCAGGCAGAGTCACGGAAAGTGTAGGATCCAGGGTTTATGGATCTGGATCCACACTAAGGCCTATGTATTGATCGGATTCGTTCAGGAAATCGGTCTCTTGCAAGTCCCCTTACTCTAAAGATAAATTGGTGGAGTAGCCCTTTAGAGTGATTCAGCAGATTTTATAAAAGAAGTGTAAAATGCGATGATGTGGTTGTCAACGTTCTCAGTGACGGTCTTTGTTGTTTATGGTAATTGTTGTCAACGTCTCATAATTCAATTATGTTAAGACGCAGCAGTGCGTGTAATTAAATACTTTGATTCAACTGGTTGCTGCGGAGTCAGCTACTAGACTATTTCAACGCTGCATAATGCTGTGTTGTTACAAAGAGTCATTTGGATTTAGCCCTCCCTGAGCTTTCCCAATTCAAATGAGATGAAAGTACTTTCCAGAGCTGTGTTAGGTGGAACGGTTGATGGACTGAACAGCCATTTAACTACTGCCTTAAAACCCGCTTTCCCTTCTGACAGCAAGCAGGAGTGGTAATTTAAGATCTATCACATGCTGGGGGGCATTAGCAGCTGGCACACAGTGGCATGCATCTGCTTAGATGAAGAGTCACACACATGGGAGAGTCTCCTCCCCGGGGCCAGCAGGGCCCGAGAGAGACCCAGTCGCCCTTGGATAACAGCAGGCTTGCTGCTGGGCAGCGCTGAGGTCGAGCTCTTAAAATGGCTCCTCGGCCCGCGGGAGCAGATGCCTGGTTACCCTCTAGTCTACGCCGAGCAGATCTGATTCCCACACAATATAGGTCAACTGTCACGGAGATGCGTTCAAGGAACAGGTGGGAGAGCTCAGAGTGGAAGTGTGTGTGATGAGAAATGATTCGTTTGCATTCACATTATCACCTCATCAAGAGTCCTTCATAACTTCTAAAAGCCTCGATTCCTGAATCATCTCTCTCCTCATAGTACAAGCAAGGTGTGAAAGTTGGAATATATATATATATATATATATACATATTTAAAGATGTGTTGGCCTTTATTCTGTAGGACAGCTGAAGACAGGTAAAGAGTGGGACAACATGCAACAAACGGCCGCGGGTCGGATTCCAACCCCAGCCACTGCCTTAAGGACTGAGCCTTTGATCATCACTCTTGTGATGTAACAAGAGAGCTGTTGGCTGGAGAAATTAACATAAGGAAAGTTAGAAAAGTGGAACAATTATTGGTTAAGTTTTGACTTTGGTCTTTGAGATTCACGGTTGTATCGACTATCGCTGATTTAAGAGGCAGTTCTTGGATGCTTCTTAGCAATTTCTGCCTTACCCCTAGCTGCTGCTCTGTTGCTGTGGTCACCCCCCCCATTCCCCCCCTTTAGGTCTGGCGGCTTGGCATTAAAAGGAACGTCACTACAGGCACTCCAGCTATGACATTACATAATGCTTAAAAGAAGTATAATACAATGCCTATCCTATGAACACTCCCTTAGCCTTGATAAGCCTGCTCCTGCTGCATCTTGTGATCGGCATCATTTTTCATAAGAAAACAGATGAACAAATCTTGTTTTCCCATTTTCTTCTGGTCTCACGTTCTGGCCATATTGTCCTATGGATGGATTTCAAATGCTGATCTTGTCCTTCACTTGTGCTTTTACACACTGTCAGAGTCCCTACATTCCCGAGTCTGACATCACCGTATCCGGCAACCACCTTGAGCCAATCAGCCCTGCATGCTGTTCTTTTACTATCATTGTAATTCTGTCTCTCAAACCTCCTATTGCACCGCTGGGCCAACATTTCCCTCTGCTGCACACCTCAATGAATGTTCCTATGCACTTCCTACTGATCTCTCTGTGTTAAAATGCAGTGTTTCATTACATTATCGCGCTGCTGTCAGCGAGGAAAAGCCTCTGTAATCGCATTTAAACAATCAATTCTTCACTGAAACTCCAAGATGACGAGTCAAATCTTCAAATTCTGTAACAGAATCATCGCAGAAAACAGTAAATTAGCAAACACGGCTGTCTAGTCTATTGGTAGACAAGAGATTCATCGGGGTAACGTTGTCATCCCAGCTAAATCCCTACAACACTGAAGATTTTAGAGTCAATGACAAAACTGTTTGTGTGGGAGTGAATCAGCAAAAATCCCTGTTTCCTCTACATCCTATCACGTTAGTATTCAAAACTATTTACACCAAGACTTAAAAGAGCAGTTTCGATAAGTTACTCCGTCTACGTGTTTCTCCCATTCATGTTTTGAAATGAATGGGAGATCCCACCAGCTGATATAAAGGAAGATATGAGTCATATCTGCACATAAACAGATGTGAGAGATAATAAGGAACAGTATCACTATTTGGACAGTTTAATGTTTATACTAATCTAATAAGAGACAAGATGTTTGAGTGGTCTAGCCGACATGTTGCTGATTTTCCCCACACTATCCCCGACCTCAACATGACCGCCATTCACACTAGATTTCAGTTACATATTTAAAGAAATTCTTATTAGAGCCACATTTTCATTTCATGAACTGCTGCTGAGCAGGTCAGTTTGAGCTATTTCAGTCACACGTTTGAGCAGTTGTGGTTCCTAAACTGAGGAGACGTGGAGGCACATGGATTCATGGAGTGGGAATGCTCTGACATTAGGCAGAAGCATTACTTTGATCTGTCTTTGGGTTAGCAAAGAAAACAGGAAAGTATAAGGAGCATCAGCACAAAATACTACCATTGTTCTGGCATTCAGGAATCCTGAGATCTGACATTGCCGGGTTCAGAGAGACATGGAGATAAAAACGTAGTGGTCTGGGACTCATTCATGCATAACATATATACATATCGTAAGATCAGCTGATAGCTGATCTTACGATATGTATATATACACACACACACACAGTATATTGTGTGTTGAATTTTAGCAACACTTTGAGTGAGAAGGCCAAAAGGTGTTGAAACAACTGAAAGGTGGCAACTTGTAAATACTGGCACAGTGTTGTCTATTTGAAAGCTCTTCAGGATAAATGAGCTGATACATTGCCAGGATATAGTTGTTACGCTGACTTTGGTTTTGCACTGCAATGATCCAAAGACAAACCTTCTGCAACCAAAACAAAACTACTTACAAATACTACTGTTCATCTTCACCGTCGATAAATCTGTTGATTATTTACTCATTTAATGATTAGTTGCTTGGTCTATAAATGCTAGAAAATAGTGTTCCGAAGCCCAAGAGGACGTCCCTAAATGTCTTGTTTTGTCCACAACTCAGCTTACTGACACACAGGAGAGTAGAAACCACAACATATTGATTTTACAAGCTGGAATCAGAGAATTTCTATGTTTTTTTGTGAATATAAAATCAATGAATGCAGCTGTGATTCTCTCCTGAAGTAGTTAATTAATGCTAATGATGGTGAGGAACTGATAGGTGTAGGGAAATGGGGATTCACTTTAACAGACATCCTGTCGGGAACAGTTGAATACTCATCTCCTGTCAGCACTGACCCGTCCTGTGGGAACCTAAAGGTCTTTTATCCCTGTAAAAGACAACTGGGGCCAAATGATCAAGCATCATTTACATGACCTGCCCACTTTGAAACCTGCAGAGGAGCCCTTTATTATTTGATTGATGTGAATATGTGGTTATACAGGTTATACGTATATACGTTTTGAGAGGAGTTAAGTGAGAAGAGTTAGAATTCCTCAGGCCCTTTAGCCTCTTCCTTAAGAGAAGGGATCTTTGTACCATAGTGGTTCTTACTGAGGAGCAAACGCACCCAACCGTGCATATCCTTGAGTCTGCAAGCACGGGAGAAAGGAGTGGGCTGCAGGAGCGGAGGGCTCCTCTGGGTCCACAGGAGTCTGAATCCAGTAGAGAATTACTAATAGCGTTGGTTCTGCCAGGTCGGTTTCAGTGAACCATAGAAGAAGACTTAGACGGACAGAAACATTGCTGCGCTCCACTCCGTGGGTTGGGGTCAGATTGCTTTGACTTCAGTCCGTCCATCAAGCCAATTCAACAGAACTAGAAAGGAATAAATCTCCAGACTATTTAGAAAGGTGATTCATAGTCTTCTAATATGAATGCTGGAAATAAAACTTCACTGTATTCATGTTAAAGTCATCTTTTGGACAAATCAAACTTTTACCTTTTTTACAAGCTACTAAACTGGCTGTAGTAGTTCAAAATGACTGCCATTAAAACATGCAATGGAACCATGCCACGCGTGTATTAAAAATAGAATCTAAAGTATATTTTTAATTGATTACGGTCAGCACAAACTGTCCTTGTCTGCAGACCCTGATCCTTCTTTACTGATGTCCTTGTCTTATGTAAGAACTTAAGATATCTATCATTTGAAAAACTGTGACACCCACCTGTATACATGCAGGATAAAATATTTACATATATTTCATTAGCTAGAAAGTTGCGACTAAGGAGAACAAATTTCCTTAAGTCAGAGTTGATTGACTTGTTAATTGACTGAATGAGTGATCAATTGGTTGATTGAATTTGTCATTATAACCTTGTGACAATTGTGTTAGTTAACGTTTGCCTTTTTTCACATCCAGCAGTCACAGAGCAACATTAACATTCATTTTAATGGATTCCTCTGGCCACACAGCAACTGTAAATCCAACGTTTACAGCTCTGTTTTGGTCTCCACCACTGTGTTTAGCTGCTAAATGCTCCACTATGTTCACCCGCCAGTGTCTAACAGTGTCTGTCTGCTGATTGCTGCCAAGCAGGAAGAGTCCAGTAAGAGTGCTCAGACTTAAGCAAAACACTAAAAGAAATTTGTTATGCGGCCCACAACTTTTTGACCTGAAAGATGAAATCATCCGTCACTAAAACTTTGACCCATTTGACCCATTTGTAAAAAAAAAAAAAGCTGCTAAATTGGAAAATGTTCAAAGAAGCCACAAGGTGTATTTCCACTGCAGGCGGGCAAACAATGCTTAACAAATATTAGTTGAAACATGCGTTCCAAAGGAATCTCCATTTATTTTAATGGAAAAGTTTAATGACATTTTAAACGTAATTGCCGGACCATTTAGCGTGCTCATTTAGAGCCTTTAATTTTTTTTGCATTTATAAAGTAAGTCTTTATGAAACTACTGTAGGTTGTCACAGCTGTAGCATATCCCCAGTACCAACCAATAAGACCCTTTTAACAGGAAGACCTATCCAAAAAGTGACAACAAAGTGGATAATGCAATTATTTCCATTCGGTGCAATGTAGTTTAAAGTGACCAGACTAGAATATAGAAAATAAACCCTGATTCCAGTATATTGTGCGATGGGCGTTTGAAGCGAGTCGATGACTGCTCAGCAGAGCATGAAGTCTAGCCCAAACTGTTTTCACTTCAAATCCAACAAGCTGCAAGTCCCAAGTCTGTTAAAGGTTCATCAGCAAAAAGGCAAGAGAGACAGTCTCCTCACCACTGGGATTACATTTAAATCCGAGCTCGTTATTAGCACTTCTGCAATGTATTTTAATCAAGCCCTCTCTGATCTTTAATACTAAGGCCTCGTGTAAAAATGTGTCTGTTTGTGCCACCGAGTGGAGGCAGTGCACCGACCCTTTGTTCAATTAAGAGACAACGTCCTGCGACTTTTATACATAGATAGATAGATAGATAGATAGATAGATATATTACTCGGCACCAATTCAACAATCTAGAGTTGGTGTCCAAAGAAGGGTTTTTCTGTCTTTATTAATTATGTAGCGCAACATAACAGTGTAAATAAAGGAGTGTAAAAGTGTCTCATCCATTGTGTTGTTGGGATATGTGCTATGCTTTGGAAATTTCTCGCCATTTTTAAGTTATTAGTAGAACGCGATCACAGCAAATTTAAAAAGTTAAATCATGCCCAACGTACTGTACATGATATGAAATATTTCTGTTTCTGGAGTAGACGGGCTGGTCATATAAGCTTCGGCTCATGTTAGCTATAATGTAAGAGACGTGGGTTCAGAGTTTACCTGCCAGAGCATGTGTGTGCTGTACCGGGCTCCAATGCAGACCCTCGGGGGGGGGGGGGGGTTGGCTGCTCTCTGCTCGTGATGCCATTCTTTACCTCTCCCTGTGTCTTGTTTCACACCTGCAGCTGCCTTTACAACTCTAGGTGGTTGAATTGGTGCGCAAGGAGTAATATCTGCGTGTGTGCAATTATGTAATTTGTTCATGAGCATGTTTATTATCACGCTCTAGAAATGACATAATCCTGATGTTTCTGTTAAGGACTGCCGTCTGTATCAGGCTGCTAGAGCTTGTATTACTATATGTCATCATCATCATCAGCCAGAGACACCCCCGACAGCTCTAAAATGGGTTATATATTCACAGTATTTACGATGATATTACAGTAATATAACAGTTCCGTAGTAAAGAGGGGTAGTAGTGGTTGAGCCTGGTCCTGACTGGAAAAAGTCAACGATGGAAACGTATTTGAGTAATAATTGCAGAGAAGACATTACGTCTTACTAGAGGATTTGATAGATATCTTGGTATTTTAGAGTTGGACTAATTCTACAAATTCCACATTGAGAGGTAAATGCATTTAATTGTTGATACATGTAATGGCACTGCTGTCAAGTCCTGTCAAAAGACAAAGCTGGAGACAGGGGTGAAGTGTTGTTGTGGACTCGCCAACTCTACAGGTAACGTCCAATGAGCCCAGCGCCATGATACAGTGAGTCCCCGGGTGTTTCCGCACCTACTCTCATTTCATCATGAAGCCTAAAACACCAGGTTGTGGCTTACAGATGAGGCTAGCAACATCAGCGAGCAGATCTTTTTCAAACAGCAGGAAACCGACTTCTTTCTGCAGCATTTGGTGCCGTGGGGAGTATTTCTGGCTGCAGGGGATTGAGTCTGAATCTACAGTGTGTGTTCATGGTAATAAAGGAAGATGTCAGCCGGTGCAACAGTGTGGCTCACTGATGTGTTTTTAAGAGTTTCTGGTCAACAATGAGGCTCTTTTTTTCTATTTCTCCACCTCTCTTTCTTGGTGTGGTGATTTGGCAGCCCATCCTCTAATTGAGCCCTGCTGGCTCAGATGCGGCTGCAGCAGTGGGTCCTCTTTAAACTTCAGTCTTTGAACCGGTCTTCAGTGAACCAAATCAGTGGGCAGTGAGCTGAAAGCCAGGGCTTGATCCAGCAGGGCAACCAGGCACGCAATTAGCATCACGCAAAGATGGCAGAAGAAGAAAACAGTAGCTTCCAGTTTATATCTATGCCTCGCTTGGTAGGGAAAGACAAATCAACACGTTTTACAGCTTTTAAAACTAGTCACCCTTGTCGAGAGATGACTAGTCTTTCTGTGTCCCCTCATCTCGGCTGAGTGTTGTCCCCCCAGAGCGTCCCGTGCCAGAAATGTGACCGTTGGCAGATAAACCCGATGGCGTTGAGGATCCAGTGAACCCCTCTCTTAACAGGTGGCCTGACCTCTGCCTGTGAAGTCTGCCAGGCTGTGGGGGTGCGTTCCCGCCGCATGGGAGACATCTTAGCAATGGGAGAGAGTTCCTCAATCCCTGTTATGCGGTAAAGGGAGAACAAATGTCTGAAGGCTGTGCAGCTTATTAGATTGCATCAGCCTTCAGTTGCTAAGTGACGGGATTTCAAACCCTAGACCGAGGACGTGGGTTTTTAATCTAAGTGCATATCACTGCTTCAGCATAGTGCTCGCTTTAGGCTTTAACTCCAAGATCAAGCAATTCTGTTTCATTTAACCACTTATTTATTAATTAGCTTAATGCAATGGATTTTTTTATATTACTTTTTCCAAAACTGGAATTACATTTTCAAACGGCGAAATACTTGTTATTAACTCATTTTTGCTAAAAACCCTTAGAAGCAGTAAACATAGATTTTTGTGATTTTCAGGTCAAAGTCAAAAACTGGTTAAATTGTGTTGAACGTGACATCTTGCTCATATAATAATAATACATATACAGCGGCTAGATTAAGTTTACACACCCATGCTAAAGTTGATTAAAAAGAGGAGTAAACAAATCATCTTTTGGAAATCAAAAGAAATGAGGAACATCTTTCTAGGGCAGCGGCTTTCTTTGTGAATGAATAATGTAACAATATAAATGTTTTCCTTAAAACACAAGGGGCGTACGTTTCAGTGGGATTCAGGTTTTAGATACAATTTGACAAAGAATTGAAGCTTCATGTGTGGCTGAGTACATTTTTCTATTCTAGTATTTGGTATGCGTTGTTATTAATAAGAGGCAAAGACCCAGATAGACCTTCACAGATACAAATCACTCCTCATTTATTTGTGCATTGTGTTTCCCAAGTTTTTCTCCATTATGAGCGTGAGAAAAACTTAATCCCTGTTGCTGGCTCAAATGTAGTCAATACTCAATTCTTCTTGCTCCAATCATCTGTTCCGCTCCTGATTATATCCTCCCACACACACACACCTAAGACTGCTCCCACAATCCTCTGCCCATGTGCTCTCACAGGTGGACTTGCAGACTCAAGGTTCCACAACACAGGGTTGCACAACCAAATGCAACACAACAAGAAGAAGAAGAGCTCCCACTTGTTTTGCGCTCCCTTAAATCTTGTTATTGATATACTTTCCAGTAACAAATTAGGTCGAACGAAAGGACTTTGAGCTGCTTTGAATTGAATATGGAATTCAGAAAAACACGGATTAATGTAACTTTGAAGCCATTTAAGAGATTTAAGGAAGATAAAAAGGAAGCATGGGGGTTCAAATGGTCAAACCCGAACATCTCATTGAACTGACGTTGGGCAGGTCAAGAAACTCCCCAAATCTGCCTGAAAGTCTGATTTATTAAATATGTTTAATGCCTAAGAGTGGGGTACTTTCAGTCAATCCCTTGTCCTCGGGAGGAGCTCAATCCTTCTGGGGTAAATTGATGAACATTAATTATTTATGTAGACCTGTAGAAAGTCTGCCTGGATATTACAGGAAGAAGGGGGGGGAGAGCAAGTTAACAAGAGCACGAGACATGTCAGATGCTCTGTAGAACGAACACCTGTAGAAAGAGACAACAAGGCGCACTGCCGTCATGGAGAGTCATACATGCACTCGTGCTTCAAAATGCTTCATTCATCATCAAATGCAGATCATGCCGAGCGGTCGGGGCACTAATTGGCAAAACTGACCTTTGTGAGAGCAGAGAGACGAGCTTTTTCCTCTGCCTTTCACTAGCTCTTCTGTCAAGGACAAGAATATCTCCATAGCAATGGTTACCCACAATCCATTACTCTTTATCCTTAAAAGGTGTCTGTACGTCATCTCTCCTGCCTCGCTCCTTTTTATATGCTTAAACCCCAGAAAAAAAACTGGGATTTGTATGTACATAAAACAGTACCTATATATATATATATATATATATATATATATATAGCCAAAAGACGTAGGATAGACGTCATAGGCAAAGATTCTGAGATTTAAAGCAACCTATGAATAATCTACTGAATAACTATTATAAAGATGCAAAGAGGCCACACAAAGACAAGGAATCATACACAGTCAGTGAGTTTAAGGCCTCTGAGAAACGTCGTCATAATCTGGCACTCTAATCCACTGCGTGATCATTTAAAAGTCTCTTCGGGAGAGGGAGAGAGAGAGAGCATGTTCTTCACTCCGCTGGTGTGTGTGTGTGTGTGTGTTTCCCAGCCAGACTAATTTGTGGCGGTGCGCCACGCGATCACCGCCGTATATAGTGAAGAACTGAAGCACGGGGTCCGATCACGCATCCAGATCGAGTCCCCTTTAACTACCCTACCGGGCCTCTCGCTTGTTCTTCTGTACACAAACCAAGACTCCTGCACTTCATCATTTGTTGGTGCTGGATGCTCCCTTCATCCTCAGATGAATAAATACCTGCTACACTACATATTATACTGGGGCAAGCTCCAGCTCACCCAGTACAGGGTCCTTGCCAGCGGACCAGGTTGGAAACCAACCCGCAGCCCTTTGCTACATGTCGCTCTCTCTCTACTTTCCCATCAGTTACAGCGGAACTTCCCAATTTATCACAACTTATTTGGGGAGTTTGCTGCAATCCCAGAATGGTGTCATCCAAGGGGGACAGGGAGAGACAGGGATCAGACTTTGGAGACAGGCTCACAGCTAACCGTCTTTGGAGGTAGAACCAAGAGTGAGCGCAAGTAACTTGATGATGTGATAGACAATCTTAATTAAAGTTTCACATCTGTGATTCAAAGTTGACTGAATTTGACATAAAGTGTGTTGGAATAACATCACTTAACACCTTTAAAGGCGTCGTTAGAGAAATTGTTGACATATGAAAGCATCAAAGATGCATTTCATGTGCATTTCTCCAGTTGTTCCTTTAATTGAATGTAGGGGACGAAGGATTGTTCAGCTACAGTAATTTCCCAGAGCACCCATATTCAATTCAGTTCAATTTTATTTATTTAGCGCCAAATCACAACAACAGTTATCTCATTGGTCTAGACCGGACTCTGTGATGTTATTTACAGAAACCCACATAGACATAGTCCCACGTTCCCATGTAGAAAGTTCAAAACTTCCCCTTCCCCGTACATGTACGGGTGATGTCACAGATGTTACGTCAAAACGCGTCTAGAGTCAGTATGCCTGAGAAACCAACCAGCAAGACCAGGGAGCGAGACACCACACGGCCTAACCGATGGGTGGTGAAAGCAAACGGCAGCGCATGAGCACCACGGGGATGGGGTGCTTAGCAACAAAATGTTAAAAAAAGACATCTCACAGCAGAACCAAAAGGTGTTAATGTGAAAGTCCTTCTCTCATCACCATGACTGCAGCCCCCCCACGCTGCTCCTGCACACACCGAGCTTATTCCAGTCGAGCCAAGCAGCCCAGGCGTGCGATCGGCGGGGCAGATTAACGCGACTGGCGGCGGCGGCCCCAAACACGGCCGGCGGCGCCCACGCTTCTCCCCTGCCCAGCGTCAGGTCTGCTGCTGTTTACACGTCAGACTGGATTTACTCCGGGAGGCCCGGCCGTCTGGTTGCGGCGGATCGGCTGCGTTTCCTGGCCCCCTACAACATCAGACCCTGCATGGGGTGATTCAACGTGGCTTTGGGATGAGGCAGGCCGGCCCTCGTACACCTGGAGCTCCAGTTAGACAAAAACAAAAAGGACAGATGCTAAAGCACGTCGCATCAGCTCTGACAGCGGTAAGAAAGCAGTTAAAGAGGCATGCACACACGGATGGGGTGCGGTACTGATGCTCCGACACCCTGTTGTTGCATCGACGCCTCAGAGCTAACAAGCTAGCACGCAAGGGCTTACCGAGCACTAAGGGGTCACGGTCGAGCGGGTTTCTGAAATCAATCTGTTTCACAGACCGGACGGATCGGAATGAAAACAGGCCGTGGTGGTGATGAGCAATGACGTTGCCATGACAACAGGCAGGCAGAGCGTGCAGCCTGGCTTCGGTATCTTCAGGCGGGCGGCGGGCGGCACCCAGACAGTTTGGGTTTCTAACCTCTTAAGTGGAAGAAGGCAAGCTGCAGTCTCATGTGGGTTCATGGGAGGATGAGGGGGGGGGGGGAGTCAGGCATCAGTTAAACCTCTTCTTCAGAGGGCAAACATGGGAAATGAAAAAGGTGGTGTTGTTTTGGTTTTTTGTTACCATCCGAATCCAAATGGCCAACTACAGAGACATGAGAGGGACAAACAAACAGATTAATGCATGTCAGAAAAACAGGAACAGGAAACTGTTTCCATCTCACACACCGACAGACAGCCACTGGTTATAACACACCGCGTGCAGATTATAAAGGCAGCATCGAGTGTGGAGCGAGAGAACAAGATGGCTTCAACAATAGAAACAGCGTGGGGAGCTCAGAGAAAGCCGCCTGCTGACTGCTGGCACGGGAACCCTGCTGGACCACGTGGTTAAAGGGACAGATCAGATCAGACCAGTAACCAGTGAAAGGAAGGCTCTCTGTCTGGGAGTTATGCTCTGAAGTCACTTATACTTATAGTGGGGATATATTGTAATTACTGTAAACAGATGAGACCATGATGGACAGGACCGGTGCTCTGCCGTGCTCCCAAAATTAGCACCCCATCTGCCATAAACTCTGTCGCCCCTGTTGCAAAGAGGATGTTTTGGTTGCCCTCCTTCCCTTCCCTTCCCTTCCAGCGTGCTGTTGGATTAAAGAGCAGGTTAGGAGCTGAACATGTAGCTAGTGTTAGAAACTCTGGAGGAACACACACTACACTAAACTTCCAGTCCGTCGTGTGGACTGGTAGAGAGACAAGTGGGTTGGTTTTGGAAGGCTGTCCCCACTAGAGCCTGACCGATGTATGGACGGGCCGGATTAATGCCATTATTACTGGCCAATAACGCTCTACAACGTCCCTGTTGGTGTTGCCGTTGCATAGTCTGTCCACCAGAGGCCCGCCCGCCGCACACACACACACACACACACACACACACACACAGGCCGTTTGGGCTTGCGAGCCGGCCAAAGAGTAGTAACGTTACGTTCTGAGTGGATGGCGAGCGCGAGACGCCGATAGGATTCCGGATGGAACGTTTCCTTTTTCAAAGTTCCCCGATGTTCCAGTGACCAGACCAAGGTGATCCGGGTGATCTGAGCCATTTTGCAGTGGCAAAATATCTACCAAAAGATATGGAGCCCATATACAGTGTAGAAAAGCCGGGGTTTAGGAACCCTCCTGTTGTCCTGGGGTCCCATTTGACCCGTTTCCGAGTTTGTTTTTATATCACAAATATGGGAAGTCAAACAACAACATTAGGGAAAAAAAATCGTAAAAAATATGGGAAAAACTGACAAAAACTAGGAAAAAAAACCACTGGAAGTAAGAGTCAAAAGCTTTTGGAAAAACTGGCTAAAATGTGGAAAAAGTGACAAAACGTCAACAAAAGGGAAAAAGACATTGGGGAAATAAAAATGATAAAAAGTTTGAAAAACACCCCCAAAAAACGTAATAATTTTTGTTGTTGGGAAAAGCAACAACCCATTGAGATAGGGACAACAGAAGTGTTTCATCCATGTTGAGGGAAAGACAACACAAGGGTTAACATGCTTGAAGTTGTTGAGCCCAGGTATGTGCTACCGAGCTGCCAAGTTGCTTTAACCCTAACCCTGTACAACAGCAGTTGTATAAATCATTTTTGAATAAAAATCACTAGAGAGCTGTGTGGTTTCTCCTGTGGTCCAGTCCAACGATGCAGCCCTATAAGACTTGGACCGGGCAGTGAAAACAGGACTCCGACTTCAGACTTTCCTGAGAACCATAACGTGTGCAGGGGCTAGAAGATGCTCCCAAGGCTCGGTCATCTTTCCAAAAACCACTTGTGTCCATGCTTGTAATATATATTTGTAATATATGGCATTGTTCCATTTATTTGACCAAAATTGTTTCATCAAAAACGCACACCATTTAATTTTGTATTCATATTTTACATTATTTTGAAGGTGTCACTGTAAGATTGAAGTTCTTGGTAAAGGGATGCGCTCCACATGTAACTTTGGTGGTCGCAACACTTGCTGCGGTCTTCTCCTGAACAGAAGGGGAGCTAGTGAGCAACGGCTGCAGACTTTTCTCCAGACTAGAAGAAGAAGGAAAAGGTAAACAAGGGCAGACTTGGCAGCAGCATCGATGTCAACGCTCGGATTTGATTGGATGACCTGCTCCGTCGTATCGACTTGGTGGACGAGTCCAAAGAACTACAGATCGACACCATGTTGTAGTCTACTCCAGTTTCCCTTTAGAAATACACTCCTTCAAGCTCACTACTGTGATATTAATGCAACCCCACATTTAGCTTTGTACAGGAAATATTACACTCTTTAATGAGAACATGCATTCAAAGGGATGGGGCGACAGTGTTACTGACCTCAGATCACGAGAGGAAGACGAGTGATACGGGGTAAAGCCAAGGCACACACACACACACACACACACACACACACACGGTGGAGGAAACAATTAAATACTGATTGAATCAACAGGCCAGAGTGATGATGCCAGTCTCGATGACTCATCGCACCCGTTCTGGGAGTGATGTAACTCCAGGATCAATGTCCCTTCAGTGGGACTTTCACTAAAACAATTTGGGCAAAAAAATACACACAACCTGGATTTTATCTTTTTATATAGTATGTCAAAGATGTGCATGTGTGTCTTATTTAGATAGATAGAAACTTTATTCATCCTGAAGGACATTTTAGATATCCCACTATAAATCCAAATAAACACTGTTTGATGGAGCGCCATCTTCTCTCTAACACACACATGTTGTGTGCGATTGTGGGTTATTGTGAGCAGTGTGCGACACCAAGGGTAGCGCTGCCTTAGTCGGGCGCAACCATTCTCTTCTAGAAAAACAATGGACCGGCCCGCGCAGGGCGGTTTAACCACGACTGAGGCGGCTTTGACCCTTGTGTTGTCTTTTTGACGTTTTCAACACTACGTAACACTAACTTATTAACTTTAGTTGTACAGTTATTTTTGGAATTTATGGTCAACAAACCTAATTTATAGGAAATTATACCTAATGTTTGAGTTAGAAAAGCAGAAATTAGGAATTATTGAGACTAAAATGAAAGGAATGGATGTTGATGATAATCACAGACTGGAACATGTCAACTTTTACTCAATACTATTTATATTTAATACCAATACTACTTTACATATACATACATATAATACTACTGCTGTTTCAAAACACTTCCATTTGTTTTACAATGCTATAAAATGGAATAAGACGCCCCAAAATTAATGAAAGTAGAGATTTGTACTTGGCAAAGAGCGTTGGGGGGAATCAATCATGTTATTTAAGGGACTTATAAAGAACATTGATATAGGACAACATGAGGACAACACGAGGACAACATGAGGACAACATGGGGACAACATGAGGACAACATGAGGACAACATGAGGGCAACATGAGGACAACATGAGGACAACATGGGGTCAACATGAGGACAACATGAGGACAACATGAGGTCAACATGAGGGCAACATGGGGACAACATGGGGACAACATGGGGACAACATGAGGACAACATGGGGACAACATGGGGACAACATGAGGACAACATGAGGACAACATGAAGACAACATGAGGACAACATGAGGACAACATGGGGACAACATGGGGACACCATGGGGACAACATGAGGACAAAATGAGGACAACATGAGGACACCATGGGGACAACATGAGGACAACATGGGGTCAACATGGGGTCAACATGAGGTCAACATGAGGGCAACATGGGGACAACATGGGGTCAACATGAGGACAACATGAGGACAACATGAGGTCAACATGAGGACAACATGAGGTCAACATGAGGGCAACATGGGGACAACATGGGGTCAACATGAGGACAACATGAGGGCAACATGAGGGCAACATGGGGACAACATGGGGTCAACATGAGGACAACATGAGGGCAACATGAGGGCATCATGGGGACAACATGGGGTCAACATGAGGACAACATGAGGACAACATGAGGACAACATGGGGAACACATGAGGGCAACATGAAGACAACAAGAGGGCAACATGGGGACACCATGGGGACAACATGGGGACAACATGAGGGTCAAAGTGTTCTACTAGCAGAAGAGGTTTGTAAATCTGTCTTTAGTCGAGAGTTTTCGTTTCCTAAGACGGTCTAAAGGCATGGCTCGACATTTTGGGAAATGCTTGTATTTGCCTTTTTGCGGAGTCACATGATCAGATGGACACTACTCTCCCTACAACAGCCGGTGTGAGGCTACATTATTAGCTTAGCTTAGCTTAGCAGACCCCTGGTTTCCGACCCTTATGCTTATCCTGCTTGTAGCTTCATAATTCATAAACGGCCAGACATGAGATCCATCATAAACAGCAGGAAGCTGCTGCAGCACTGTTGTCCCCAATCAGCCACGTCACAGCAGAGATCACTAAACTCTGCTCTCTTTTTAGTTACTTTGAGATTAATCATAAAAAATAATGTCTTCAGTCAAAGCTGAACTAATTCAACATGTTACATGATGTCGGCTCCAACGCTTGTGTGTGTACGTACGAGGGCATGCTCCCTGTGACCTCATCAAGACGTGTGTGTGTGTGTGTCTGTGTCATTCACGTCTATTCACCCAAGATGACATCACCGCCGGCAGTCACGCACTCCTGTAGCCTGCCAAATAGTGAGCCATTACCCAGAATTCACCGGCGAGCTTAGCAGAGCCCCTGTCCTTACGTATAGGGGGGTCTCAAAGGATGCAGGGCGTGAATAAAGAGCTCCAGCAGAGGCTGCAGGCTCCAACAGATGTAGGCTGTAGGCCTCCACACCTGACACACACACACACACACACACACACACTGCTGCTACGAACACCCATTCTCACGGTGTTAACACCTTGATCGCTGGGGAAAATCTCCTCTTTAACAAAAGTGATGACACCACCTGGTCCCAAATCAGTGTCAATGTTGAGACGGCTCTAAAAGAGAAAGGTTGAGAAGACACGACCTCACACTACTGCAAGACCTCTCCCTGTTTTAGATGAAAGCAAGTTACCATGGCAACTTTACCCCTCCTGGGAGATGTGGGGTTAACACGACTGGTTTACATAGATATGTTCTAGAGTATTTTGGGGTGGAAGAAAGAAGGAGGGAGGGGAAAGAGGTGTAAACGGGGGGTTGTGGGTGTGGGTGCGTTACAGAGCCCCAGACGCAGCGGTGCGCCCTTACCCTCGCTGCCCGTGAGGAGTACGGGTCCTCGAACAGATTCCAGATCACCGGCTGCCACTTCCTCCACAGGCCGACGTTACCGTCGGCAGCCACATCCTCAATCCCGAGCCTCTTCCCCATCTCCTCGTCGTCCTCCCCGGTGTCCACGTTGAGCTCGAACACGTCCAGCGCCTCCTCCGCGTCCCGGTGCTGCCGGTAGGTCATCCAGCAGCAGGGCTCCACGTCCGTCTCGTCGATTCCCCAGAAGGAGAGCTCTTCCTCGAACAGCGGTCCGCACACGTCCGCCGGGCAGTGGAGTTTCCCGGTGCGGTAGTAGTTGAGCACGTAGGCGAAGACGCCCGGGTGGCGGTCGAAGAAGTACTCATTGGTCCGCGCGTTGTACTCGATGAAGCCGGGGACTTGTTGCAGCTGATCCAGCACGGAGTCCAAGTCCGAGTCGGAGGCGAGCAGGGCCAGTCGCGTCCCCGGCAGGGTCTTTAGGGTGGTTTTGTAGGTTTCGTGCCTCGTGCCTCCGACGTTGAGGACTATCCTCTCGTTGTCGTCAAACTTGCCCATCGCTCTGTTGCAGACATGACTCGATGGAAAGCGGCAAAAGTTGGCGAGTGCAGTCCGGAGGTAACGGCGAGCCCGACGCGCGCACACCCACAGCCCTCTTCAAAACAACCCCGGGATCCCGGTCGTGGTGCGCAGCCTCTCCGGTGTCCCTCATCCAGAGTACGCGTCGTCGGGGAGGGGGGCCGTCGCTTGTTCAGGAGGATGTCGGGTAAATGGAGCTCGTTCAGACAGTCAGTGCGTTGAGTTGGATGATCTCATCCAGCGGCTCCAACCCGACTGCGCGGCTGCCGTTACGCGTCTCCGCGTGCCTGCCCTCTCCAAGACGCAGCGTCGGGCTCGTTGCTCACACACACACACACACACACACACACACACACACACACACACACGTAACGTAACAGCACGGATGCATTTAAACAGAGCAACGTGGTCTTGTCCCTCATCACTCCCCGGGAGAAGTCACCTATCGCGCGGGTTTCTGTTCTTTCTTTGCCTCCGAAAGGAGAAGTTAAGATAACTAACTAGAGGGAACATTTGCATAATGACGATCGCGTTATAGGACTCTTATAAACCTCATTTAGTTACCTACAACAACCCGGCAGCAAACAAACGTGGGGTGCTGAGAAATTATGAATCCAGAATAAGAATAAGAATTACAAAGAAACTCAACTTTTTAGAAATCAAAAACAGGGATTCCAAGAGTAGCTTTTATGTATCTCCTTCTTTGATGATATGAAGCTAAACAGCTTTGGGTTTTTATGACTGTTGGCAAGGACAAACATCAGGAATACGTCAACTAGGCTTTGGTAAATTCATCTTTTACTGACAATTTATGAATAAAAAGATAAAACAGGAAAATAACATTGTAAATTGACCTAATCATGGTTTGCACTCCTAGTATAAAGCTGTTAGCGTTAGAGGAGTGTGTTACCATTGAGAAAAACACAAAGTAGTATTTTTGATATTCACAGTGCCCGCGGTATGACATCTTCATTATCTACAGCGGCGATGGTCAACTGGCGGCCCGCAGGCCCCGACGGGCCCCCCAAAGCTCCTAGTCGGGCCTGCAGAATAGTAATGAATTCAGAGAATAGAGGAAAGGGAAAAAGAGCGGTCTGGTATTTAGCATTTCGAGCATTTACAACAGCCAAGATCCCCCAGGGAGAGTGCAAACCCACCTCCCTAAATCTGCATCCCTACTCGCATTAGGATTAGTTTCAGTACTGTGAATCTAAGTCCCACTGCAAAACAAACACAATGCCATGCAGCTTCAAACACAGGTCATCGGGAGCCAAGTGTTGCATTTTGGGAGATAGTAGGGATTGTGAACAGCAACGATCAAAGAGGAGACACGGCGTCGCCTCGCCATGATTACATGCATCATTATCCTCTGATGTAAGGCTCGAAACCTCCGAGTAACCTACTTACTCATCTCGACCAACTGTGTTCAGAACAGATCTCTCTTCCTGGTTCTAAGGATTCATTGAGTACATCAGAAGCAACTATGGTTGCTGTGAGCTGAGCTCTGCTGACATATTTCAGTCTAAATACTAACGTCTCTTCAGGATTGTACGGCTTGGTTTTTGGCCTAGAGTGGCAGAGGGTACGGTCAATAACGCCAGTTGGAAGACGTGTTGCTAAAGCAGAGAGTTAGGGTTTCTAAAAAAGCAGGTGAGGGGGACGGCCTGGGCAGGTCTGTGGTGGGTCTAATCCAGGGGGGACAGGAACAGTCCAATGCATGCAGTGAAACAAACATCCGCTATCAAATGGAACAGGACGTTAGGAGCCAATCATCATCGCAAAGTCAATTCATATTTTAGAACCTGTATGCCACCAATATTTATAATATGCATATATACCATATATGCCTGCTGAAGGGTCCCTTACGAGAATAAAGCCTGCTACAGTACATGGTCACTGAGGTTTCAGGACGGGGTCAGACCCCCAACAGAGGTCCATCAGGTCTTACATCTACTGTGGTAACATTACTCGTTCTATTCCACAAGCGGATGCTTCCCATTCCAATTGAAAGTGAACCAGCTGTTGAATTCTGGGATAAGGGTGTTGATGCCCGTTAGTGTTTTACTAATGAGGCCATTCACTGCAGAAGATGAAGCACTAGGGATTATAGGGGGTCAAGACGGTCCTTGTCTATAGACAGCCATCCTTGCACTGACCGTCACAGGAGGCTAAATTCAGAGTCTCCCCCCCCCCCCCCCCCCCCCCCCCCCCCCCCCCCCCCCTTTCTCCCTCCCTGTAATATCTTTACTAAAAATAGAGCAGCCAGATTGCTGATCTTTATCAGGAACTGGAGAGAAAAAGAGTGTGTATGAAAGCCAAGGTCCTTGGCCAGTCTCTCTGCCCAAATAGAGCCGTGGGCTCGGTCCCAGAGGGGGCCGAAGGCTAGACCAGCAGCTCGGCTCACGATAACATCAGCACTGCAAGAACTGGGCGTGATGGGATTATGTTCAATTTTGTCGAAGTAGAGGATTTGGAGAAAAGAAAGCCAGTTCCAGTGTCTTATTGTGTTAAATGGGCAAAATGCTCAATGAAAGAACAACACAATCTAGGGAAGAGGACCGGAGCCTCGAGATGATTTACATTATTGAAATGTCCGAGAGCGGCAGGGAGACCTTTCTGCCCTCTTCCGGTCTGAGCGTTCTGGACCGCCCTGCACAGACTGTCTGCTGAGGTTATATCTGATGAAGCACAACACCTCCGCCTCTCTCCCAGAGGTCTGACAACACAGTCCTGCCGACACGAAGGACATCCAGGGTCAAGTCCACAAGTCCACAAGTCGATTCTTTTTACTATTTAAAATGAGTAAAATGTGTTTTTATTCTAGAGCGGCATGCAGCACACTCACTCAGCCCCTCTGCCCTGTTCTTTCTCTCAAACAGGGACGACACAGACCAGAATAATGTCGGTTAAAAGAACTTTAGCCAGCCCGGTCCGACGTGAAAATAACCCACCAAGCTTCTCTCCAGATTACGTGGAAATAACGCTCTTCTTGCTCCTAAAACCCCTCCACGACAAAACAATGGCAGAACGTTGAAAATCAAAAAGCATCAAATGCAAAAAATCAACTTTGAACAGTGTGCGTATTCAAACATGGTCTTCCTCCTCCATTTACAGCAGTATTTCCATGCATACTGCAGATATAAAGCAAACAGCATTGGCCCAGAGTGCAAACAGTGGTCAAAAGCTAGATGAGAGGACCCAGAAGAACCACCGTGGCTGGGTCCTCATCTTCTGACCCATTCCTTACTCAAGTCCCAGGATGAAATGACAACAAGGGAACATTTTCTATGAAATCAGGCCAAACAAGTCAGACATATCGTATCCAATTCACCCTGCTTCATTCCCCCACATGTCCACAAGTCCATCACATAAGCCATTACTGCAGGTAACAAATGCACCTTTTTTCACCTTTTTGGTGGTGTTTTGGTGGGATTAGGTCCGGTGTAGCCCTGAGCGGGGGGGGGGGGGGGGGGGGGGCGGAGGGAATACCGTTCTATTTTTTGCAGCCCCCCCACCCTCCAGTAGTGTTAAAACCCCCACCATGCTGCTGAGCACAGGCCCTCGGACGGCATCAGGCACGAGTCCCAGTGGAAGAAGCTGAGCGGATTAAATGTTGCTTCCCTTGTTGAGACAGAGCCGAGCTGATTGGAGGATGAATCCCAGATCTTTTCCCTCAGCTGCATTAAGGAAAGTCATTAATAAACTCTGTACGATTCGATAGGGCTTCATTTATTTCACCAAGTTCCTCAAAATATGGATATGTTGTTGGAACTGATAAGTGGAGATGTATTGCAAACCACTGTAATGGCTTTTTCTAGCCAGTCCTAAAAACGTTTTTAAATCTATTTAATAAATAAAGAATGAATGAAAACGGAGTGTGCGTAACTTAAGCTATATGTTAGAAGGATATATTGATTTATCATATAAACCAGAGATCTGGACCTGTACGGGGTCCTCAGAATTACTGCAGAGGGGCCTCCGAATTATTAACTTTTTATTTAGTTATTACGTTTTATCAAAATTTGAAATGTTGTAATATTTTTAATATTAAGGATTCACTGGGCCACGTACCTCTAACATTAAAACACCATTTATAAAATGTTGTGTTTTAATAGCTTAGCGTTTCATGCACTAAACAGGTATGAATAAAGACTTTAGGCTGCCCTGCACGTTATTGTAGACCCAGTTTTAGACGATTTTACATATATCATTTTATACAATATATGTAGTAGGGGGTCCCTTCTTTGTCTCCCTTATAGTTAAGTGGTCCTTTGCTTAAAAAACGCTAAAGACCCCTAACAAAAGATGTGCCTTAGCCAGCCAGTGCAGTGTTTTTGTCATATTACCTGTGCTGTACCTGTGGATCCGTGGCGCCATCTGCAGGACACACAGGGAACCGCACCCTCCCTGCAGACTGGATCCAGTGCAGAGATCACCCCCCCTGCAGTGCAGCAACTGGGAATCTGTACGTACAAAGAAGAGATGTGACAGTCTCCAGATGGAAAAGGGTGACAGGGATTGTTAGGTTTCACCCTAATGTGTTTTTACTTATTTCACCTATTAGACCTCTTCTCGGGACTGAGCTTAGTCACTGGCATGTCCCCCACTATGTCTGTTAACCAAGTGAAGGTGGGACAACTTTACCATCACAGGCCTTACCTTTACACAGCAGGCTCCAGGATGAAGCAGCTCAGATTTACTGACATACAGGTAAAACTAAAAGAATTTGCATATGGTGCAAAAGTTCAGTATCGTCGGCTCAAAGCATCAAACTCCAATCGGCTGATTAATCCAAAACACCTGCAAAGGGTTCCCGAGCCTTTAACTGGTCTCAGTCTGGTTCAATGGAATTTACAATCATGGGGAAGACTGCTGACCTGACTGTGCAAAAAACCATCATGGACACCCCCCCACCAGGAGGGAAAGCCTCAAAAGGTAACAGCAAAGGAAGTTAGATGTTCTCAAAGTGCGCTCCTGAACAACAAACCACGTCAGAAGCGTCTTACCTGGGCTAAAGAAAACAAGACCTGGTCTGGTTCTCAGTTCTCCAAAGTCCTCTTTGCTGATGAGAGCACATTCTGCATCTCATTTGGAAACCAAGGGCCCAGAGTCTGGAGGAAGACTGGAGAGGCCCACAATCCAAGATGCTTGAAGTCCAGTGTGAAGTTTCCACAGTCTCTGTTGGTTTGGGGGGCCAAGTCCTCTGCTGGTGCTGGTCCACTGGGCTTTATTAAGTCCAGAGTCAGCGCAGCCGTCTACCGGGACATCTTAGAGTACTATATGCTTCCTTCAGCAGACGAGCTTTATGGAGATGCTGACTTCATTTTTCAGCAGGACTTGGCACCGGTCCACACGGCCGAAAGTACCAAAACCTGGTTCAATGACCATGGGATTACTGTGCTTGATTGGCCCGCAAACTCTCCAGACCTGAACCCCATGGAGAAGCTATGGGGCATTGCCAAGAGAAAGATGAAAGACACAAGACCGAACAATGCAGACGAGCTGGAGGCCGCTTTTGTAGCATCCTGGTCTTCCATAACCCCTCAGCAGGACCACAGGCCGATAGCATCCATGCCACGCCGCAGTAAGGCAGTAATTCAAGCAAAAGGGGCCCAAACTAAGTACTGAGTACACATGCATGATTAGACTTTTCACAGGGCTGAACTTTCTGTATTTAAATCCATTTTTTATTGACTTCATGTCATATGCTAATTTTCTGAGATTTTGAATTTAGGGTTTTCATAAGCTGTACGCCATAATCATCAACATGATATTAAAAAAGGCTTCAAATATCTCACTTGGCTTGTTATGAGTCTACATAAAATATTAGTTTCACCTTTGAAGTTGAATTACTGAAATGAAGGAACTTTTGCACCATATGCTGATTCTTTGAGTTTCACCTGTACATGTGTCTGGTATACAGATCTGGCCTTAATTTCATGAATCCCCGTTTATTGGTTCATATATTGGTTGGAGCTGCACACAAAATAATGAAGGGATTATATATGACTATATGTGACATAGCTACATAAAGAGAAACTCCACTATATCTCCATAGTAAATACGTGTTTTTTGCTACGTAAATGACCTGAATGTTGAGTACAGCATCTTTAAATAACCATCATATGTGAAAGAGTCCAGACAGCATCATCTTCTTCTGTTTTATTTTCTTCTAAGCCAAGTTCTCTCACTCCCCCCCCCCCCCCCCCCCCCCCCCCCCCCCCCCCCGATCACACACAATTCAACACAGAACTGTGACAATGCCTAGAGGACGAGGACTGATACAAAAACATTTCCAACAAACAAACACATCCAAAATAATGCTGGTTTAAAAAGTAATAGAACAGCGGAAACATGTAATGTGATTTAATGATCATGTCATTTTCCTCTTGAATAAATAAATCAAAACTTCATGCAGTCACAAGGTACTAGTCTCGCTTTGCCAGACCCTCCTCCACAGCGCTGCACAGGAGGGTCTGGCTAGTCCACACAGCATTCTGGGACGGGAGAAAAACCTGCTCTGGTTTATTGGCATCTCTTTAAACCAATCACAATTGTCATGGGCGGGGCCAGGCACAGAGAGGTAACCATAGTCCTCAGATTGGACAGATAGTCTAGCTAGCAGTCTGGATTTACCCTGCAGAGATCTGAGGACCAGGTAACCCTAGTCCTCAGATTGGACAGACAGTCTAGCTAGCAGTCTGGATTTACCCTGCAGAGATCTGAGGACCAGGTAACCATAGTCCTCAGATTGGACAGATAGTCTAGCTAGCTGTCTGGATTTACCCTGCAGAGACCTGAGGACCAGGTAACCATAGTCCTCAGAAATCCACCAGAGGTTGGAACGCCAACTCAAAAAAGGCCAAGGTAACATATTTGGGCTAAACGAGTGAAATCCGGCAGAATGTCGGCAACAAAGCAACCCCGGAAGTAGAACTATATCGAGGATATAGACTACAATCTACAGACACAAATTACTAAAAATCATGCAGTTATGTTTCGATGCTTAGACAGCATTCCACAAGCCCAAGTTCCCACTTCTACGATATGCTATATTATAATATTCTGCTGTTCAAGTAGGCTCATTGCATCCAGCATTAGCATCATCCCTGTATGATAAAAAGCAACTTATTAATAACATAGGGAAGTATTGTTCATGGTGAGACATCGATAGATTTTGTCATGAAATCAAGTGTATTGGCAATTCCCTCACCCCCGATAGGGGCAGAGGGTGTCAGTACACGATGTAATGAACAATGAAAGCTAATTCTCTGTGGACTCCCAGACAGACATTTCTACTTGTCCTAGCAGGAAGCACACAGGTACAACTAATAT
Source organism: Etheostoma cragini (assembly GCF_013103735.1). Taxonomy (NCBI): domain Eukaryota; kingdom Metazoa; phylum Chordata; class Actinopteri; order Perciformes; family Percidae; genus Etheostoma; species Etheostoma cragini. The sequence goes on from NW_023265587.1 coordinate 752,412, forward strand.
TGACATTTGTTTTGTACCATTGTAGCGTCCCAGTAAGTTATTGGTTCCATCTGTGTTTGACACGTCGTGCACCATGCAAAATGTGGTGGTAAAGGCAAATAAGCAACAGGTGACACTGGCCACCACCTTATTTCATGTAGATGAAACACCTCAATGTTTGTTATTCAAACAGGTGCAGGGCTAAACCTCTTACAGAGCCAACTAAACTAAACATGTAGGTCTATGGGCGTTTCAATCTAAGGTAAAGGACACATGGGCTCGGTTTTCCAGCTCACACTTAAACACGTAGCACTCCGTCTGCAGGATTACGTACAAGCTTCTGGCTCCATTTTAAACCCTTTGTTGGGGGGTGGAGCAGGGCCCATGAAGGAAAAACCAGAACGTTTCGAAGAGGATCTGAATCCCATGGCAAATAAACTAATTCATCTCAATGGCATTGCATGATTCGGCATCTGTGCTGCGTTCATGTAGTGTCGAAATAATGGGAAAACACACATTTTGACACGTTTTATGCATCTGGTATCCATCACAGCTACAAATCAAGTGATGTCTGGACTGCGCCAAGTTATTATGAAATAAATATGAAATAATGCGGTGCGAAACATAATAAATAGAGCTAAATAGAGCTCAGTGAATGGTTTGAGCCGTATTAGTGATGCGTTAGCTATTGAGAGGGGGACGATCTTGTTTCCCCGAGTACGTCACCATTTGAAATGTCCACGGCTAAGCTACAGAGGAGCCTAGGGAGACAATTTGGACATGGTGAGATCTTATGGGGGGTTGTGGAGGGACTGTTAGACGGCGTTCTGCTCAGCCCATCATCACAACATCCTTTTAAAGAACGCTGTTGATCCCTCCAGTAGAGCTCTACACACACACTCAGAGAACCCACCACAGAGCATTAAGACTGCTCTGGAGGCTTGTGGCGGGGCAACGGAGGACACTTAATGTCCTCCACAAATGTCCAGTACATTAGGCTTTAGAAGGCAGATTAGCTTGCTTCCGCTGCAGACTTGTAACGCGCCGTATTTGCTGCTTGGTGAGTCATTCTTGTGCCACTGTGATTAGCACAGCTGTTAAAATAAAAAATAAAAAGACTTGTACTGCAACTAAGGACAAATAGCACCTAATCCACTTCACCTACAGGAGCAACAACAGCAGATGCACTTGGCTTCATGTGAGTGCAACAGGAAAACAGAGCCCTACGTAGGAGCTTTCTACGGGAGGTTATAGATTCTTAGCAGTAGGCTATAATATATCTTTTTGGAGAGTATGTCGACAGCCTTTTCAGCTAATAAATATTAATAATAATCTGTCACATTCCTGTACAGTGCAACAGGGCTGCGGTGAGTTTAGTCCGGCCTGTTGCGTCGCCTGAGGCCGGGCGGGGGCTGTTCAGCGCCGACCTCCTCAATGTTTGTCTCATGTGAGTCCTCTAGTGAAGGCATGAGCCGGGAGCCCTCCAGCTCCAACCCTTCTTCTTCTTCTTCTTCTTCTTCTCCGTTCTCCTCCTCCCCAGCTTCCTCCACGTTCCCTTCGACCTCTGTTCCCCCGTCTGCGTCCTCTGGTACGAGCTGCTTCATCTCTTCACCTTCTGCTGTGGCTTCATCTTCAGCTTCCAGATGCTTCTGGTAGGCTTTTTCCGAGGCCTCTGCTGCGCCCCGAGAGGCCTGCTTGTCCACCGGGGAAGGGTCCGCTGCCAGGGTGTCGTTGGCTTCCAGTGTCTCTATGAGGTCCTCAAGGTTACGCTCGCAGGACGCCTCTGGAAGACAAGAGACAGGGTACAGGTCACTCGAACCATCCTGGCCTGAATTTGTTTGGGTCCAAAAACATACAAGATGAAGATGACAGTAACCATTTCATAAAATAGTAACACCATAGACAATGAGCCATAAGCATGTGTTTGAAGGACAGCATACAGGTCTCTCCCCAGCATAAAGCTTCTTAGGAGCCCTCCACAAAGATCAGGTACTTTCCCCATTTTCTAGTGTTGACATGCAACATGGCAAACTGGGACCGCCCGAGCCATCTAACAAGCCCACTCCTGGACTGAAGTCTGGAGTAATATCTAAAGTAATCTGTCTGGATGTTGTAATATGGAAATGACATCCTAATAATCTTCTGTTTGGCCTCTTTTTATGGTTGATTCTCACATGCTGAACTGAACAGGGAAGCTTGAAATCTTTTCCGTACAGGACTAGATAAGGTACATGGTCTCTCTCTTCTTGGCAGTTGAGATAAACAGGATTTGTAACCTCGGGCTGAATGGTGGGGCGGGGGTGTTTAGATTGTCTATCAAAAATGCTGAGTCATGTTGACAAAGGGGTGTTCCTTCCACTCTGGGATGTGTCTAAACCAGTTTTCAACAGAGTAATACCAGTTTGCCCTTTTCCCAGATGGATCTGATTCATGCAGTACTGTCAGGATGTACCAGGACCTGGGTCCTACAGGTCTGGATCACCGGAAGTACACTTCCAGGATGACGCCTGACAGCAACGTGCCGGACGTCAGGCTTTGCCCCTCACCTCCACTCTCTGTGTTTTGGCGTTCTCAATATGGGAAACCACAACATATCTGAGCTATCAAGCTACACGCTGTCACTGGCAACTTTGGAAGAACATCTGGATGGTGCAACAAGGCAGGTCTGCTTGGTTCTTACAGGGAATCCATTTAGAGATGAACAAAGAATACGTTTAGATCACATCCTCTCTACGCGATGTTTCAGGAGCGATTGGTGGGATTGCCGATCACAAACAACTTGTTTTTTTCTCCTGTGTAGCCGGACCTTCCTCCACAGCGCTGTGGAGATAGAGCTGGCAACAGGAAACTAGTGTCCTATGAAGTGCTAGACAGCGTCTTAATGGAGAACATCATGCAGGCATGGTTGACTTGAATGGAGGTTGCTTAATAGCAGGGGAAATGGCAACATGAAAGAGACAGGAATTAATCAGGAAATGGCACATTTCCGTTAAAATGAACTCCAATCAGCAGCATGGGAATGGGCGGTCCCTGTTACAGTAATGATTACATCAGTGCAGTGGAACATCGTGGACATGATAGTCCATTTATCAGCAGGAACACATGGAGGAAACGTGGAGCTGGTCTTAAACTGAATCAACAGCCCATTAAAAACAGGACGAACCCCAGGGGCTTCTTACTAAAACCTGGTGAGAGAAGATAAGCCTGTTTCTTACGGTTGGTTTGGACACTCAGCAGCAGTTGGTTGAAGAGCTGCAGACTCTGATAGGAAACCGCCAAAAAGCACCGCAGCACCCATCGTGCAAACAAGCTTAGTTTGGTGTATGGTGGGTGCTGTGGTGCTTTGTTACACAAGAAGTTGTATCCACAATAGTAGCACCCGTTGGATGTCTATCAGCCAATCGAAGCGTATCACAAACACATTGGTACGCCTGCTATGTCTTATTAGTTATGAGAAATAATAACACCAAAGGTGATTTAGAACCCGTCACATACTGCAGCGTGTCCACCAGAGAGTGTAACATGTGCAGCATGGCCGGTTCTTTAAAAACAATGTTGAATAATGTTTTTCATATGTAAGCTGTAAGGTATTTCTTTGTCTTATTGGGGTTTTTCTCCATTGTATCTGCTTCACAATCCCTTTTGAAGGAATGTCTTTTTCAAGTATGAATATCCCTCCTTTGTGTATAATATTGTCACATTATGTCGCCGTTCATCAGTATTGAGGTAAAACGTACAGCAGCGTTTTTTTTATTAATATCAACCAGAATGATAAAAAAAGAGACTTGCGTGCAACCAGTCATCAGACTCTGCTACACGGTTTTGTTCTGATATTTTAGCAAACTAGACTTTGACCACATTTGTAAATATAAAACCAGATGCAAAACCCTTTTATTTATTTCTTTGAGATGTGTCTCAGTGTGGCTGCTCAATTTGAATTTTGGTTTATCACAGTAAAAACACACACAGCTGATGGCACACCAACACAGTTTGCATGCACGGCTGTATCTTCACTGGTCTAGCCTGCCGTTTGCTAGCCTGGAAACCCAGACCCAAATCTGAAAGATTAAGGGTCTGGCATCGAGTAATGAGTGACAGGATGAATACTCCGTCTGCAGGTATCCAAATGTATTTTCATATCTTCTAAAATGTGCTCCATGAAGGGTAGCCATCTTCACATGGGATCATAGATCCTAGGTAATGTTCCTCTATGACCTGGGAAGAGGCCTACAGGAGATTGGAGTCTAACTGATTCGGGGACCCTCCCTGTTGTTATGAATAAGAGTTTACAGAAGGGAGGTCCCAGGTGCTATTAAATGTATCTTCTCTCTTATGTTCAAAGAGAATCCTGGGCATATCCATCTTGGGACATGTCAATAGTTCTTCCTTTCATGGAAGTGTGTTCACGGTTGAGTAAAGCTGCATTTGATCTGAAGTCATTGTACTAGTCCCGGTTATCACCCTATTTAAATTATGTATATATATATATATATATCGTGTGTATATACGCAAAGTCACAATGTCATGTGGTACGTTGGGTCTTTTGGAAAACTGCACCATTATACAACATACTGCATTACCCATTCTACCATTTGGGCCAGTGTAGGAAATTTACAAAAGTATTTGGGGAGTTTAACTTTTCAGATACTCTGTCTAAGAAATTGGTGCATTTACAGAATTTGGTTATAAAAATAGCAATGAGTGTATAAAGTTAGGTTATTTAATGTGAAATGAGCCCCTTGTGTCAATATGAGCAAATAAAATGTCTATTTGTTTTGGTTTTTTTTGTAAATCTGCTCTTCAGTCAACGTTTCTTTTTCTTCTGACACTGATTGTGACTAAAGGTTTGGGATGCCTGGGTTCACTGGTCCCCCCCAGATTACTGGCAGGTACCAGAGTCCTAATTCCTTATGGGTCAAAGAGAGTTATCGGCCCACCGTTGAGGTTGAGGGGGGGGCAGTCCATTCCTCTCTTTTTCATCAGGTGCCGGATGGTCTGCAGTTGAGACATGATCTCGTTCTTCTGATCCTGGGCCACCGACTTCACACTGAAGACAAACCACAACCAAACACAAAGCACTTAATAGCCTCGCCCCTCCATACCGCTCCGACCACCTTCTATATCCCTCTTTCTGTGCGATGCTCCATTTTTTCTACGCTCTGAGACTTTGTAAGAGTGGCTTTTCTTCTTTCTTAAACATTGCAAACAGTAGAAAATGTCGTTCTGCAGCCAGCCAGTGAGCTCCTCTCTACCGCAGGCCTGCTAAAAGGAAATGGACAGGGACGTAAAGTGGGGATCATGTTACTGAGCCCAAGGCGTGGTGGGGACCGCTAACACTGGACCCCCCCCCCCCCTTACCAGTTAGTGAGCGGGTCCAGCTGGGTGAGGATGGAGTTGAGCATCCTCTCGGTCTGCGCTAGCCGTTGCTCCAGCTCGTTCAACTGGTTCTCTGCACCAAAACAAGCAGAGAAGAGAAGAGAAACCTCATCTCGGGGTTGTTCGCCGCTCTCTCAGGTAACTAAACACATGCGGGACCAAAGAAAACACACATCTGCATACAGCAGCCAACACACACCTGCTTCCACGGATTTGTTGGCTCCTTTTGCACATTTGTCCTTCTGCGCTTGGTCGTCTGTAGACTTGATCTGCGAGTTGAAAAGAATGACGCGATACAGATTTTGTTTGGGATTTGAAATGATGTCAGTGGTGCAGGTGGTGCAGGTGGTGCAGGTGGTGCAGGTGGTGCAGGTGGGGCTGGTGGGGCAGGTGGTGCAGGTGGTGCAGGTGGTGCAGGTGGGGCTGGTGGGGCTGGTGGGGCAGGT